>NW_016804590.1:251213-293650 GCF_001698545.2 Rhinopithecus bieti | reverse complement strand
AGTCTTGCTCTGTTGCCCGGGCTGGAGTGCAGTGGCCGGATCTCAGCTCACTGCAAGCTCCGCCTCACGGGTTCACGCCATTCTCCTGCCTCAGCCTCCGGAGTAGCTGGGACTACAGGCGCCCGCCACCTCGCCCGGCTAGTTTTTCGTATTTTTAGTAGAGACGGGGTTTCACCGGGTTAGCCAGGATGGTCTTGATCTCCTGACCTCGTGATCCGCCCGTCTCGGCCTCCCAAAGTGCTGGGATTACAGGCTTGAGCCACCGTGCCCGGCCAAAGTTTTTTATACTTTAAGTTCTGTTTAATATTTTTGAACCATGATCAATCACAGGTGACTGGAACAACTGAAAGCAAAAGTGAAACAGGATAAAGGAGGATTGCTGTATATCAACATTTAAGAAAAGAAGGATAGAGATAAGTCCCTCATTTTTCATAGAAAGAAGTTGTGGCTTGTTTTGGCCTTTTGTTTTAGTCTAATGCTTATTTTTCAACTTTAACTTGCTGTATTGTGCTTCATAACACTTTCTACATATTAAGATATTTTACATGTTATCTAAGTGATATACAGTACTTTGTTAACGTGTTAATAAAATAGGATACATAAAATGCATTACTAGTGAAGTGACAGAGTTAATGTGTAAAAACATATTACAGTGCAAAACTGCTCTTATGCTCTCATAGGAAAAAGTTATAGTATTAGAATTATACAATTATCCCCTAAGTATCATGTGCTATTAAGCATTTGTCAAAATTTACTTTTGCAGCAGACTTTTTTCATTTTAAATCAACTAGAATTTTCTAAAAATACTAAATTACTTTTTAAAAGAAGTAGGCACACACACATAAATGTTCATGTGATAGTGGTTAGAACTCTATGGCATTTTTATACAGAGGCATTTATTTCTGAAATTCAATGTCTAAGTGTCCTTTCTTAGACTTTGCAGTTTCTGTTACAATTACTTTTTTCTTTCTTCCTTACTTTCTTCTCTCCTTCCTTCCTTCCTTTCATCCTTCTTTCCTTCTTTCTTTCCTTCCTTCCTTCCTACCTGCCTGCCTGCCTTCTTTCCTTTCTTTCTTTCATTCTTGTAATCTGTAATCATGTCAATATGTGAGAATCTTGCTTCTGCAAGATAGTCCATACATACATATCCAAATGGAATGAAAATTGAATAATTCTTCAAAAGCATTACACATTGTCTGCTTATATTAAAATATTACATGTACCCCATAAATTTGTACAGCTATTAGGTATTCCTTAAAATTAAAAATACATTTAAAAAACACAATTGATATGAAACATTTCTGGTTCTCATGGTGTTCACTACTCTTTGTAAGAAAACTTACTATTTTTGGATATTTCTAAATGTGTTTATATTTTTTTCTATGAGCAAGAAATTATAATATTACCATTAGTCAATGCATTTTCAGATCTTGCATATTGATCTTGTGTTCTAAAGAAATTTTCTTTACTTCACAAATTAAATTTGCTTTCTTGTTTCACTGTTTATCTTCCCATTATTTTTTGCATCAAGTTCTAAACCCATTACAATAGACAAGTGTTGTTATGAGCCCCAAAGCACTGAAGATCAGTTACAATGTTTTAACTGTTATTACTGGACTAATTTCAATTGTCCCCTGAGTCCAAACAAATAAATAGTTTGTTTTTTAAATGCTACATTCTTTCAAGAGCAGATATTCTGAAGCTGCCAGTTGTACACCAGTTGCTCTACAGGAAGTATTATGTAATGTAAATACAGTTTTTACCCTATTGTTGTTATTGCCATTTTATACAATCAACTTGATCTAGAAAAAGTTAACTTAGTTTAAGAGGGTACAGATACATGTGGACATCGGCAACTGGCATTTGTATTGTTTTAAAATAGTTAAACTGGAAATGACGTCTTGGGAGTAAGGGTAAATAGATAAACACATAGAGATAATAGGTACACATAAACACAGATATCTAGATGTAGTTTGCTGATAAGAAAACATATGATCTCAATTTCTAATATGAAAGATGATTAATGCTACTTTATTTAGACAGAACATATGTCAAAGGAAGGTAAAATAGAAAGGAGATTTGCAGTAGCAGAAATAAGAAAATAGGATATATAACAGAAGTTGGCATGTAGGTTTTGAAAACGCTGGGCATATGAAGGAAAAATGTCCAGAAAAATCTGGTGACAGATTATCTGTTGTAAAATAAAAAGTGATATATCTACATATAAATTCACTCTTTATTTAAATAAAAGTATGGAAGTCCATAAATATGTCATACAATGAATATTTATTGACTGCTAACCATGGCCCACTGTAGATCAGGCACCATTCTAAGACCAGAAGATACAGTAGTTAGCAAAACCACAAGGTCTCTGCTGACATATACACTGATAATTTTTAAAATTGAAAGACAACTTAATTTTTAAGTCGAGAGATAGATAATTAAAAATATATATACACTTAAAGTATATTAGGTGGAACCAAATGATGGTGTAGGAAGGGTTATTTACAGAGGTTAATCAGGACAGGACACTGTGATAAGTGAATGTGAGACCAAGAGTTTATGACCAAGAACCCAAAAGCAAATGCAACAAAAACAAAGATAAATAGATGGGACCTTATTAAACTAAAAAGCTTCTGCACAACAAAAGAAATAATCATCAGAGTAAACAGAAAACCCACAGTGTGAGAGAAAATCTTAGTAAAGTATGCATCGTCAAAGGGCTAATGTCCAGAATCTACAAGGAACACAAGCAAATCTTCAAGAAAAAAATTAATAACCCATGCCATCAAAAAGTGGACTAAGAACATGAATAGACAATTTTCAAAGGAAGATCTGTGAATGTCCAACAAACATACAAAAAAATGTTTACCATTACTAATTATCAGGGAAATACCAATCAAAACCACAATGTGATACCAACTTACTCCTGCAAGAATGGTCATAATTAAAAAATCAGAAAATAACAGATGTTGACGTGGATGTGGTGAAAAGGGAAAACTTTTACACTGCTGGTGGGAATGCAAACTAGTACAACCAAGATGAAAAACAGTATGGAGATTCAGGCCGGGCGCGGTGGCTCAAGCCTGTAATCCCAGCACTTTGGGAGGCTGAGATGGGCGGATCACGAGGTCAGGAGATGGAGACCATCCTGGCTAACACGGTGAAACCCCGTCTCTACTAAAACTACAAAAAACTAGCCGGGCGAGGTGGCGGCACCTGTAGTCCCAGCTACCCAGGAGGCTGAGGCAGGAGAATGGCGTGAACCCGGGAAGCGGAGCTTGCAGTGAGCTGAGATCCGGCCACAGCACTCCAGTCTGGGTGACAGAGCGAGACTCCGTCTCAAAAAAAAAAGAAAAACAGTATGGAGATTCCTTAAAGAAATAAAAGTAGAACTAATAGTTGATCCAGCAATCCCACTCCTGGGTATCTACCCAGAGGAAAATAAGTCTTTATATGAAAAACACACTTGCAGATACATGTTTATAGTAGCACAATTCACAATTGCAAAAATGTGAAACCAGCCTCAACGCCCATAAACCAAAGAGTGGATAAAGAAAATGTGGTATGTATATACCACGGAATACTCTTTAGCCATAAAAGCAACAAAATAGTGGCATCTGCAGCAACCTTGATGGAACTGTAGACCATTATTCTAAATGAAGTAACTCAGGAATGGAAAATGAAACATCATATGTTCTCACTCATAAGTGGGAGGTAAGCTATGAGAACACAAAGACATAAGAATGATACAATGGACTTTGTGGACTTGGGGAAATGACTGGGAGTGGCGTGAAGGATAAAAGACTGCACTTTGGGTCCCATGTACACTGCTCGGGTGATGGGTGTGCCAAAATCTCAGAAATCCCCACTAAAGAACTTATCCATGTAATCAAAACCAACTGTTACCCCAAAACTATTGAAATTTTTTAAAAATCACATTTTGCATCTTTCCTAAGAACATCTTTGAGCTGGTACTTTCTATCAACTTTGACATATGGTTAGCTGAATTATTGGCCCATTTCTCCACACAACTCAACTCAGAATCCACACCCTTGACATGGTCCATGTGACTTGCTTTGGCTAATGATATGCAGACAGAAATAATAATGAGCCTTCCAAGCCTACTCCTTGAGAGACTTTATGTATTTCCAATTGCCTGCTTGTCCTTTACCATTGCTATGAGAATAACAAGAGAGAAATGTGGACCAGAGCCACCTCAGTCAGCACACAGACCTGCAGGAGAAAGCCAAGTTGGGCCAATCATCACAGCCTCAGGTAGACTTGCCCAGACAAGCCTGGAAAAGATCAGACCAGCCTTATCCAACAGGTGGACACAACAGCAATACTACATTTTTTTGTTGTTTCATGCCGGTAAGATTGTGCTAGGTAGTATTTTTACAATAGCTAACAGATGCAGCCAACTATATAGATGGTCTTTAATTTAATCTCCCCTTTTAAAAAAACCTGAAAATCAAAAATGCTTTTTTTTTTATTGGAGTTACACTTTTCTGCAATTTTTACTTGATGGGGCATGAATAACTTCGTGATGAAGTGTTTGTGTGTGTGTGTGTATGTATGTATTTATTTATGTATAGTTTTCAGTTAGCTCATTTTTTAGACATCTTATAACAATTTAGTATATCTTTTGCATATAAGACAGGGAAAAATCTGAGCAGTGAGCAATGAGTTATGTGCAAAATTGTCCTTTTCCATTCTCACATTTTGGTGTCAGACAAAATTTGTTAGATTTAACTTTGTGTCTCAGAGTAAGTTCTGTCTACACCTCCAAGTTTTAAGGGTTTAGATTTTTGTCACCAGAAGATTAAAGTTTTAAACCATAAGTGAAATGTGAGGGAGATACTGTTTTTCCCAGATAGTTTCTCATGACTGTGATTCAAGACATCCAAATAGATGCCCCTTAATCAACTAAGAGCTATAATAAATCCTAAGTTTAAGGAAACAAAAAGTTACTTACTGGCCTAAGGCTCAGGGATTGGCTGTCATGACAACTCTCTAAATTCCCACAGCTATGAAAACAAAATAAAACAAAACAAAACAAAATCACATTCTTGCTAAGTTGCCTAGCAAATAGGAGCTATCAGGCAAAGTATTGCACCCTTACGGACTCCGATTTACTTACTACCCAGTCTGATTGGACATAGGACCAGACTTAAAACATTCTTTCCTGAAAACAGCCACAGACTTCAAGTCCGTTTTGGCCAGCTTTTAGAGACTGTGCACACTGTCTTTGTGCCCTGTGGTTCACCTTTTGAAGTAAGGAACAAAAATTCCAGTTTATTTTAATACTAAAACTCCACTCCCAAGTGAAGATGAAATGTATGTGTTACACATGTTTACCATTGCACATGCAGTTGAGTCACCTTATAAATAAACATAATTTCCCCCAAACGTGCTAAATATTTATGCCTTTATTGTGTAACACAGACCTTGTGAAGCCTAAAAGCGAACCTCCCCCTTCCCTCTTTGAAGAGTGTGTTCAGGACATGTCAGAGACTGTCTCTCTGTTTGCAAACTGATAGCAACAATAAAACTCTATTTTCTATACTCAGAGATGCCTAAGTGTATAGTGCTCTATCAGCCTAAGCCTTGATTAAAGAGCCCTGCTACATATGATTTAATCAACATTAAACTTTGCTTTCCATAATGAAATAAAAAAGTAAAGGCATATAAAATTATATAAGATGATGTTGATAATGTTCTTACATAGGGTGTTGACACAAGAGAAAAAAACAAACACAGAAAAAAGCTTGTCAATGTATATGTCGTTGACAAAAAGCACATAGAAGAATAGGAGAATAAAAAGTAGTAATAAAGGTGTGGATGATTTATCTAACTTATTTGACTTAGATAATCTTGAAAAGGGAAACAATCATATTTATCTGGCCACTGAATAACAATAACCCAGGTGGAAGGAGGGAAAATAGAAAATGGAATTTACACAAATCTCTATATTACAGGATATGGCAGAGATTAGCACAAGTCATCCAGTGCATGTAAAATTGCAAAGCCTGTGTTGCAAGAACATATGTATAAATAAACATATGTTTACTCCCTTACAAACTTCAGGAAAGGCCTTGTATGCTAATGTGTTAAATAAAGAGTATCATACTTTTTATTTTTAATGGGAATGATTTATTAAGACCATGTGATTATTAAATTAATAAGAAATTGGAACTATGGCTTTCTGAGTATAAGGGCATTTGTATTAAGTTGAGACAACGGTAAAATTTACAGGCAACCTATGTAGGCCTACTTTTCTCACACTCCAGGTATTTGAGAATAAAGTATATGGCACATTTTTTGAATCTTCTGACAATTTGGAGGCATGCAGAGAAAAAAAGTAATATTTCTATCTTCTAGGTACTCTATTTAAAAAACTCCCAATAAAACCAAAAGCAAAACTTAGTCTTCAAATATTTTTTCTACATTTCTTTAACAGACTTTAAGTGCAGTGGTTATCATGTACTGAGTGTTTAATATGAGCCTGGTGCAGTACTTCACTTTCATGCATAGTTTCTTTCACTGAATTCTCATGCAGCCCTGTAACATAATATTTAATTAACTTTAAAGTCATACAATGAATATGAACTAAAACAGCTACTTGAACCTAAATTTGACCCATCTTATAACATTCAAAATTCAATGCACTCAAGTTAAAAATATATCTGAAACTACTTTTAGTGGTTTTGTAGATCAATACACGATGAAGGCAGTAGATAAATGAACATGCTACTAAAAGTCTCCTGGAGAAGCCGGATATGATAAAAAATGAGGATTGCTATTAAATGGATGCTTATTATTTATTTGACAATATCCTCCTCCATCACCAAATAGTACATAACTACATATATTAAAATTTTTTAATGCTTATATATTATATGCTGAAGATGCACTTCTTAAAATATATGATTGAGAAATTCAGAATGATTCTGGGCTATGAAAATCTCACTTGTTAATATCAACTAAATGATCTTAAATAGAACTTCAAAACTAAAGCCCATTGGATCAAATTCAGTCAGTCACCTGTTTTTATTAAAAAATGCTTTATAGGAACACAGCTACACCTTCATTCATGTATCATCTACAGCAGCATTAGGGCTTTAATGGTAGAGTTGAATAGTCACAAAACAGACTTGTGGCCCAGAATGCCTAAAATAAGTAATACCTTGGCCTCCCTAGCAAAAATTTTCCAACACCTACTCTAGGAAAGTTAAACATTGTCCAGTAATACTAAAGTTAATTTGTAATCAATGCTCGGGGCTCCCTGACAGTCACCACAGTCACCACCACAGTTCACATACGTGTTATTATGAGGTAGTTAGTAAAGAAAATCTTTGCTCTCAGAAGTTTTTTTGTTTTCTTGCGATCATTTCCAGGGGTTGTGAGAATATGTCATAATGTGACAATGTGAAAACTCTCACTTTTGTGGGGTGGGCTTGTATTTTTACATATTAACTAATTTTATCATGGATCTATACAACATTCTTTGAAAAAGTTATATTTATTCAAGGTGTTTCAAGCTTTATTTAACAGACTTATCTTTTATTTTCTGTTTTAAAGTTTTCCTTAGTAACTTTTGTTTTTAAAGTTTTCCTTAATAACTGTGATTGTCTCTTGGTTTCTTTCAAACTTAATATTTTCTTTGTGCTATTAGAAATCATTCTTAATGAGCAGTCTTAAAGGTAGCAAGCATCCTCTTATTTATTCATTTATCTGAATAAGTATTAAGCAAGTACTATATTCTATATGTTTCAGTTACAGAAAATAAATAATATATATATGCTGCCAAGACAGTCAATTAGTCAAATAAAATCACATGAGTTGGTAAGACAGATTTCTGTTTGAGAGAAGTTGAAAAATTATCCATTAATTATTTTTCACTGATAGTTGAAGGAAGTGTTTAGAAAACATAAGTACCTTAGTGTTATACAGGAAAATAAGAGGATGCATATATGACCAGGTCTTTTCTAATTATTTTACATGAGGCCATCCAGCCTTTTCAAATAGTGGATTTATGGAGATCATTTTTTTTTATAAATAAATATTGTAGGTTTAAGAACACAAACAATTTTGAGACATTTTTGTTATATGCATACTTTAACATGTGAAATCTTATTGATCAAAAAATTTGTATAGAGTCCACATATATTTTAAAATAAAAGTGATTATATAAAGATTTCAAGAAAACTAAATTTAACTAAACTATCTTAATTTTAAAATAAAATAATGTTCTAAGTTTATGTAGTATGTAATTCTTATGCCATAGGAATATATTGTAATCTCTTTTTAAATTATATCATAAGTGATTTCTAGACATATAAGTTTCCAAATCTCAGTATTACTAGAGTAATAAAAAATAAGGTTGATCTGATTTGCATTCTAAATAATGGCAAACATATTTTGTCTTGCCCCTCTAAAATAAAATATTGTGCCAATTTTTTAGGCTCCATAACCTCAGTGAATCACCGGGGGTGCAACTGTCTCAATCATGTTGTATTAGTCTCTTTTCACACAGCTATAAAGAACTGCCTGAGACTGTAATTTATGAAAGAAGGAAGTTTAACTGACTCACAGTTCCTCATGGCTGGGGCAGCCTCAGAAAACACTATGATGGCTAAAGGTAAAGGAGAATCAAGTACTTTCTTCACAAGGCAGCAGGAGAGAGAACCGAGTGCAGAGGAATCTGCCACTTTTAAAACTAACAGATCTCATGAGAACTCCCTCACTGTCAAGAGAACAGCATGGGGGAAACTGTCTCCATCATCCAATTGCCTCCCATCAAGTCCTTCTCTCAGCACATGGAGATTATCATTCAAAATGAGATTTGGGTGGGGACACAGAGACAAACCATATTACATGTGTATCATCTCCGTGACGAAAGATAAGATGTTGCATCTTGGACCACATACCAGTAAAATAAAGGAACATTGCTTGATCAGACTTCTTGGATTCAGGAGGCAATGTATGTTATATTAGTCTGTGCCACTCAACTATTTCCCAATTCTTAAGGTTGCGAGAACTGAGTAGGAAATTGAACACAAAAACAAACAAGTTTGCAGCAAATCTTCACTGCAAACTGCTCTCATTTGGTCTTCCCCTGTTATGATCCTTGAAGGGTCTGTGGAGAATCAAACCTCTGGCATATTATAATACAATAATTGCAGTGTAGTTCTCTGTGGTTTTAGGTAAATCATGTCTGCCTCTTCAAGTGCCTATTCCTTTGAGAAACAACCTCCAGCTTGCTACTGGGTCTCAGTAGAGATGAAAAACTTAAAATTGCCTATTATTTGATCATGGGACCTGAAGTGTACTTCATGAACTGAATAACATTTGACCCACCATCGCTTATCTTTATGTTTTGTGGTAACAAATTATTTATCAAACAAAAATGTTATATACACAACCATCCTGTGGAAGGTCTTTAAGGAACAATAAATAGCAAGAGAAAGTTGTTTAGACTCCCTTGATGCCCACACCTGTTGCTTTAGCTTAATCCACACTATGGCATCATGAAGAGTTATTGATGCTCAGTTGAACACAGAGAAAAGAACAAAAAGTACAAAAAAAACCTTTGGGCTACTTCACAATTGGTTCTACTTATAATATATGTTGGTACAACTTAGAAGTTCACAGCTATAGTATCACAGTCTCATTCATGTGTGAGCTTCAGAGCAATAGTGAAGAAAATCTTCTACTGGGTAGGATTTTAGCAGTGCATTTTGTTTTCCCCTTTATCCAGATAAACAGATGCTTAGACATGATTAACACATAGTTTAAAATGATTTGCCTGGTTTGTCAAAAATTTAAAAAGAGCTATATGATGGCAAGGAAATATGCGAAGATCCATGTGGATTTACCTCTTAAAATGAACAAAGACTGTGAGATATTTGAATCCCGTGTAAATGTCTACATGAGGCATTCATGGGAGAGGAACTTTTGAAAATCAGTTGAATGTAGTGACACTGTTTATGGAATGTTAGATTTCAAAGTTTACTCAGGGATGGTAGTGGACAGGATACAGAAATCCATTGTGTTAGCCACTTGGACTCTCCTTCACCAAGGTTTTCTTTCTGACAAATTCCAAGTGGATAAACAGCAAAGAGCAATGCTGATTTCCTTTAATGACACTGTTTTCCATTTATTAATAATCAACTTGTAACATGTTTATTACATTGGACCCCTTCGATCATGAAGGGGCCAGAGATTTGTTGCATTCATTAAAACAATCATGAATTCTGAAGATGAGTTGAACCTCTATTCTTGTAATGCTTTTATTAGAGTTACCATGAATGAATCCTTGGAATGCCCTTTTCATTGCCATGATATTCTGCACAATGTTACTTCAGATTACCTAGGAACTCATTCTGAAACAAAAGAAATACAGTAATAGGATCTTGTATAAAATACGGATGGCTTTACTACATACTCCATCACTAAAAAGCAGTGTTTTTAATAAAATGGAATGGCTCACTGAAAATTCAGTAATGGTGCTAACTTGAAGGCCACAATCTGAATGTATAATATTTTGTCTTCAAGGATTTAGTCCATGCCCTGAATCAGGATTCAATATATAATGTGATGTGTCTTTTTTTTTTTTTTTTTTTGAGACAAAGTTTTGCTCTTGTTTCCCAGGCTGGTGTGCAATGGCATGATCTCAGCTCACCACAACCTCTGCCTCCCAAGTCCAAGCAATTCTCCTGCCTCAGCCTCCCGAGTAGCTGGGATTACAGGCATGCGCCACCATGCCCAGCTAATTTTGTATTTTTAGTAGAGACAGGGTTTCTCCATGTTGGTCAGGCTGGTCTCGAACTTCCAACCTCAGGTGATCTGCCTGCCTCAGCCTCCCAAAGTGTTGGGATTACAGGCATGAGCCACTGCACCTGGCCTGTGATGTGTCTCTTATAGCCAGAATACACGGGAGCAGAGCAAAAGTGAGAGTAGCTTCTCTTACTATTATAACTAATAACCCATTCATAAAAGATTTGCTTTTAATTCCTTCCACTTTGGCCACTGCAATTTGAAGGTCTTGGATGTCAAAAGAGAATATTCCCACGAATTGAAGCAACAGTAGTTACATTTAGTTGGAGATTGAGACTGCTACCTGGTCATTTTGTTTTCCTTTTTTTGCTACTGAAACAGGAGGCAAAGAATGCTTTGTTTTGGTTTTGTTTTTGTTTTATTTTGAATGACTGATCCAGTGTGCCCAGTGAATATTAGTTTCCTGCCACAGAGTAGGGACAGAGAGAATTAAGTCTAGCATCCAGGAAATATTCTCAGGCAATTTTTAGTAGTTTCATATCCAAGAGCAAATGATAGTAAAAAATTACAGCAACCAAAGAGAACTCAAGAGTATGCAGAATGCTGACCTTTAATGAATGAAGTTTCAGGTCACACTATACATGAACCAAGTCTACCTTTGGACCTGTCTGGGGGCAAAGGAAGCATGGAATATGTAGGGCAGTTAGAGGTTACTGATATTAGCAGTGACTTTGTAATCAGTTACTAAATTAAGAATCATAATAGCTGCACATATCTTCACTTCTTATGTGTATAGTTAAATAGATTTTTATACAGTAACTTAATTATTTTTATCTCTCCTCATTTCCTTATTACTTAATAGATATTTTGTTGGAAGTTAACTTTATAATCTTTAGAAGGAGAATGTTCATTTGAGACTGTTATCAGAATGAGAAGTAAGTAACATAGCCAAGAAATGGATAGAACTTACGACAATTGTTTCCCATAAATGAAAAGTAATTACTATTGAGACTTTGTGTCTTCTCAATTTGGTGACAGAATGAGAATATCTTTGATTCTGTAAAACAGGCAGAAAAAATAATAGGACACGGGCCAAATTCACCCTTCAGCTTGTTTTATACCACATGCAGCCTAAGAATATATCTGTGGCTTGTTTTGTTTTGCTATTTACATTTTAGATGTTGCAATAAACAAACTAATAAACAACAATAACAACAATAAAAATAGAATATGCAACAGACCATTTGTGCCCTATAGGACCTAAGATATTTACCACATATTTGTTTACAGAAACATTTCGTCGACCTTTATTATAAAGGATAGTTGCACACCTTGTTAGTGGAAGCATAAAGTTGTTTCTTTATTGTAAGAATGTAAAAAATATATGAAGAAGTGTGTGCACAAGTTCTTAGTAATTAAAGAGTTGGAGTTTGTGTCAACCCACCCCTCTAAACATTAGTTTGGGATTTGAGGCTGAGACACTGAAATTCACATTTCTCTGGAGAGGTAGCTGCCATCTTTTAAAATTCAGCCAATAGTATTGGATGAGGAAAACAAAGCTGAAGGAGGAAAGAGTTATTCCTTCAATTTGTTTCTTGTTCCTTTTCAGCCTCTTGTTTTCTGTTTATGTGAACTCGCTTAGCAATTCTTCCTTCTGACTGTTACGGTATTTTTTTATTTTATTTTATTTTTTATTTGTTTGTGATGGAGTCTTGCTCTGTCACCAGGCTGGAATGCAGTGGCGTGATCTTGACTCACTGCTACCTCCGGCTCCCGGGTTCAAATGATTCTCCTGCCTCATCCTCCTGAGTAGCTGGAACTACAGGTGCGTGCCACCACACCCTACTAACTTTTGTATTTTTAGTAGAGATGGGGTATCACCATTCTGGCCAGTATGGTCTCAATCTCTTGACCTCATGATCTGCCTGCCTAGATCTCCCAAATTACTGGGATTACAGGTGTGACAGTATATTTTAATGACAAGTCTCAATCCACTCTTTAGTTTTTTCCAGTAGTTAAACTTGCAGCACATTTTGCCCTCCCAACAAAATTAGCCCCAGCCTGCCAGTGCTTCTTTCAGAGGTCTGGAATCTCTTGGCCCCTTCTGCAACTTCGAGGGCAACAGCCCCAGCTGAGAAGCACCCCCTACTCAATGTCTGAGTGTCAGCTTTGCAATGGTTTTGCTTCAATCTTATAACTTTTAATAATTTCAAGTAGAGTTTGTTTCCCCATTTCTAGTATGAGTAGTAGGTTCTTTCTTTTGATACCTCTATGATATCTTAGTGTATTCCTATTGTCTTTTAAATACAGTTAATGGCTAGCTAATAATCCTTTGTACTAACTTCTCTTTATTAATAATTGAGGTTTCTGTATCCTGAATGGAGCCTGATTTAGGTTGGCATGTACTCCAATATGAGTGTCCACTTAAAATCTTTGTGAATTGTTTCTTATGCAAATTGCTTTTCAAATTACTTTTCTGCAAATATCTGTACATACTTGTCCTGAAGCCATAATTTTATGAGCTGATAATTTTAGATATGTGAGTCACTGACATTTTATTTTCTAAATTGCTTTCAACTAATTGCTTCTTTAAATTAAAAAAGGTAAAAAAAAATTGGAAATTGTGTGAACAAAGAAAGACAATGAACGATTTTGGAAAGCAATGTGATGATTCCTTTCTTTTAGAAGTGTAAGTGTCCATAAATGGATCTCACAAGTGTTACTAATCTTACAAGAAAACTTGCCTCAGTAATACTTCCTCTTAAGAATTGGAAATAGATTGGGCATCATAAAAGCCCTACAGTAATTATTAAGTACATCAATTTTTAAACAGAGAACATACACTATGTGTGTGTCTATAGAGAAGTTATACTTGCCGTACACCCCTCTGAATATTGTTGAAACATTAGTTCTAGCCTTATTGAGAGTGAATATTCCTTTCCTGAATGACCTATTTCCATTATACATAAATCACTCTGTTCATTGGTGCAGTTGTAATAGAATCCTAATTCAATTGGTTAACTGTAGTTTATATGATTTTATGAAATAGAAAATTATGGGTTTTCACATATTTTTTTCAGAAAATAAACTTAAATAAAATTAGCATAAGCTTTTATTTTCCTGAACTATGAAATAGTCTTTATTGTGTACATAAATATCAATTCAAGATAGAATTTTATAGCTGCAATAATGTATAGCACATGAAAAGAATTAGATACAAAAGAAATGACAATACAAGTAAAAAGTATATAATAGAAAGTAGGACATAACAAGCAAACCACAAGATATAAACTACTCATTTGAAAGGATGTGTGGAAGATACTTTCTCAAGCTATTACTTAGAATTTGTACACTCATTTTTTGTGACCATCACATCTGTCAAATCCTAAACATCTTTTCAAAGTATAACAGAAAGCAAGTGTTTGCTATCTCATCAGTTGATTGGTACATGTGTTTTTATGTCAAACTATTTAGTCACCTATTCTTATCATTTAATAAGAAGGAGATAATTTTATAAGTAACACATATATCAATTTTGAACATGTTCAGTCTTATATATTATTCAAATAAACACTTTACTTCAAGAACACATGAACATGTGGGAAAACATTTATTGATATCTTTACATTTCTGGATAAATTATTAATTACTGATAGAATGAAATATGAATTTGAGCATGGTGCATAGAGGATATGCATATTGTGACTTTGGCATGTGTGATTTGAAATTCAAATTGGCAAGAAAATGAACTTGATTTGTGGTTATCTTTGCTTATTATTAATACATGCAAATCATTTTCATATAACAATACATTATACCTACAATAAAAAGTATGTTTTAGCCCATATGTATAAAAAAGAACAAATCAATATGTTTTCTATTAAAATAATGGTATGTAATAAAATGTATGCACTCATAGATGCAAATGGAAACAAAATCCTAAAGAATTATAATGTCCTGTATCAGTAATTATTTTTAAGTTTTAAGTAAAATCTACGCAAATGAGAAATAAGAATAAAATGTTGTCATAAATTTATGGTGGGTTGTGTGAGACATATTTCTTGCTGTTGGAGTGGAAGCTAACAGATAAACCATGAGAGGCAGCTGGAATGATCCAATTGGTAATTTTTCTGTAAAAATAACTATAAAAGGAAACTTCTTGGAGAAATAAATGATTATGGGATTGGTGCATTATACAAGGAAATATACAAAATGTGCATGCAGCATTTTAGAGTGCCAAAAATTCAGTGCCTCTCCCACCCAAAAGGAAATCATGTATGTTTCGTGGATATGTCAAAGTGATACACCATCCAACTGAAAGAGTACTCTATATCTAATGGTAGAACAATTTGAGAACAAAATTATGTAGCCTTTGATTATAAGCTAAAGTATAAAATAGATATCAATGAGTCCATACTGTTTAGATAGATAGATAGATAGATAGATAGATAGATAGATAGATAGAGGGAAAAATCACTTGTGCAGAAGAATCCCAAACAATATATGAAGATACTCTGTCCTGAAGAACGTGGAGCATAACTCCTTACTTTTAAAGGTGGGCTGAACATAATGCCCCTGCGTAAGAGCAGAGTGTGGAAAAGCAGGCACAAAGAGCAACTTTATTATGGAGAAACCTGGCAAACACTACTTCAGCTAAGTGGTTAATGAGAGCATCAGCAGTGATATCATGTTGATAACATGTACACTTGATATGGTGTGATGAAACCAGTATTTTACCTTCTTTGTCTTCCTCCCATAAACCCACAACTTTCATCTAACAATGAAGAAAAGCATGAGAATAACCCTGCTGAAGGGAAACTATACCTGACTAGTACTCCTGAAATCTGTCAAGATAATCAAAACCAGCAAAGTATGACAAATAGTTACAGAAAAATTGTGCCTATCGAAATAAGACAATAAAATGTAAAGTAGTATTCTGGATAAGATTCTGAAACAGCAAATTAACATTAGGTAAAAGCTAAGAAAACTTAAAGCATAGACTTTATTATAATGTATTAATAATGATTCAGTAGTCATATACAATGTATCATACTGTTCTATAATATTCTATAATATTAATAAGAGAAGAAAGTGGGTAAGGAGTATGAAAAAGTTCTGTGCTATCTGTGCAATTTTTTTCTGTGGTTTTAAAACTACTCTAAAAGGTTAAGTTTATTTTCAAAGTATGTGTTTTGGGAAATACTGGGTGATGTTGCCCAAATTAAGTAAACATGTTTTAACATTATCTATTTCTTTTTATGTTGTAAACATATCAAACCTGTACAACAAAACCCCTTGACACCAGTTTACCTATGTAACAAAACTGCAGTTGTACCCCAAACTTAAAATAAAAGTAAAAAAGTGGTAACACTTGAAAATATTATTTTACACTTTTATAAGGGATTCAATTAATCTGTTATCAAAGGAAGAACTCTATTGATTTATTATTCTCATTCAGACAAAGCGCTTCATCCTTGTGAACATTAAATTTCTCATGGGTAAAATTAATATATTAATTGCTTTACCCTAAAGTTGTTGAGAAATTTAATGATATCATGGATATTAAAAGACTTAGAAAATTATAATGTGCTATATAATTTGTATATATAATTTCTCCCTTCAGATTCTTAATACTGATATGTTATACTCAGTATTTATTACTATAATGAATATCACTAAATGTTTATTATATTTATGGATATACTGAAATGATTTAATGTTTGCTTAATGTAGAAAGCTCAATAATCAAAAAAAAATCCATAAAATATTGTATTAATAAAGAAACTCCATTAAAAATATGCTGGTTTCTAGCATACCATTCTTTTGATTTTCTCTGCATCTAAGTTTTACTTGTTTGTTGCTTACCTTCAAGACTGCTAGGTAAAAGAAATCCCAGAGAGTATGTTTTTATTTCCTTGTCTCTCTACGTATTTGCTTCACACATGTGCATGAATTTATTTAAAAAAATCATTTTGCGATTGCTATATACACAGGGTTCTGTCCATCTAACTCTTTACATATCATCACTATTTAGATATGCACAATATATCTCAATTTAATATGTTCAAAGTAAAGCTTTTATTCCTCTCCAATCTCTTTCCTTACCTAAGCATTCATACCTCAATCAATGGCAAGAAATTTCTCCCATCTATTCATCCTGGAATCTAGTGGTTGTTCTCAATTCTTCTATTTTTTATGACTCTTATTCAAATATCATCAAGTCCTGTTTACTTTCAAAAAATTCCAGATGTGACCACTTTTCACCAACTATTACCATCATACTCCAAATCCATTTTCAAGTCATCTACACTCTGCTTATCCTTTGTATTTTCTACACCCTATCCCTTCATAGCCATTATAATCATAATTATGATTTTTACTCAAAACCATTAAACCTTTCACAAAATGAAATGTAAAATCTTTCTCATAGACTGTAATTTTTTACATGATATATCCTTATTGATTTTGTTTTGACTTAATTTTTTTTTCCTCATGCAACTCTCATTTTCACACATTCTCCCCCAGATACACTGATTCTTGCTGAACTAGAAAAATGCCAAACTCATGAGTGCTTTATATCCTTTGCCTTTGCATTTACCACGGAGACTTCCGAAATTGTCTCACCAAAATGTGTCATGTCATTTTCTTTTTTCACTCTTATTATGAAAATAAAGAGAAAAATTTCATATATTAGGTTGGAAGCTCTGTAAAATTTGTATACAAGATCAAATGGAGAAGCACACATATGGCCCATAACAAGCCACAGCATTCCTTAGGGTCATATACCTTATCAAAATATTATATGCATATATAACGTAATATCACAGCAAACATTTAAAAAATACCTATGCAGAACAAATACACAGAGATATATTGATAGCTTGTACAAGTTATAGGGGTTCTCTTACTATTTATTTTACTTTATTGTGGTAACAACACTTAACACAAGGTCTACTCTTAAACTTTTAAGCTTACAAAACAGTATTGTTGATAACATATGTGGGATGTTGCAGAGCAGATCTCTAGATTTTGTTAATCTTGCTTTACTGAAACTTCCTGCCCCTTGATTAGTAACTCCCCATTTTCACCTTCTTCCAGCCTCTGGTAATCTCCACTCCACTCTTTGATCTTATGAATCTGACTGTTTGAGATAGTTCATGTAAGTGGAATTATGCAGTATTTGTCTTTCTGTGCCTGGCCTATTTTACTTTGCATACGGTGCTTCAAAGTTCATTTATATTATCACATATTAAAACTTTTCCATAATTTTTAAGGTTTAAAAGTATTCTGGCTGGGCGTGGTGTCTCTAGTCCCAGCACTTTGAGAGGGGGCAGATTGCTTGAATGCAGGAGTTTGAGACTAACCTGCACAACATAGAGAAAGCTCGTTTCTACAAAAAAAAAATACAAAATTAGCTGGGCATAGTGGTGCATGCCTGTAGTCTCAGGCACTCAGAGCACTGAGGCAGCTGGATCACTTGAGCTCAGGAGTTCCAGACTGCAGTGAACTATTTTTCTATTTTTTGTGTTTTTAGTAGAGATGGGGTTTTGCCATGTTGTCCAGACTAGTCTACAACTCCTGAGGTCAGGCAATCTGCCCACCTCATTACATGAGTATGTAATGATAGCTTGTGGTTAATTTAATTTGCATTTCCCTCATATAGTGATGTCGATAACCTATTTTTTCTGTTTATTGGGTATTTTTTCATAAGCTTTTTCAACATGTTTGGTAATATTTCATTATGTTACTTGTATTCTCATTATTGGTTGGTAAATTATTTTAGAAATTACATAATGCATTAATAATTGTATTGCTAATAATTTCCTACTGCAATTTTTTTCTTGTTAATAATATTATTTAAAGAACAAGAGTTTTTGATGTTTATAAAGCTATAATTTTATACTTACATAAGAATCATATTTTCTTTTACAGTTTCTTCTGCAAGTTGTGTTTAAGTTGTAATATTTGGGATTATGGTCCATTTCAATTTATTTTGTTTATAATGTAAGATTATATTTATATTCTTTTTGCCATAGAATCATCCAGTTTTCTACAATATTTTGTTTAAAGATTTTCTTCCCCATTATTTTACTTTGGCACTTTTGTTGAAAATCAATTGATCATAAATGTTCAGTTCTTTTTCTGGGCACTTTATCCTGTTTTATTTATCAAAATGTCAATAATTTCACCATCACAGAACTGTCCGAATTGGTCTATAATTATAGTAAACCAGGAAATTATGTTGGGTAAGTCCTCATTTGTCAGATTAAGTCTTTTTAGAATTTAACTTTTTTTACAATAATTTATTGTCATGATATGCATAGAATCAGATGCACATGTTTAGTCAATTTTATCATTTCAGATATTTTTCTTTTTAGTATAAGATTATTTTCATGTAGTACCATTTTTGCAGGCTATTGACAACAATTTCTATTCACTTGCACAAGTCTGTGCCCTCTATAGGCCTAACTTAGTAACATAGTCTTGGGTAGGGCTGTGACCTGATCCTACATTAAGATCCTTAGCTACAGTCCCATACTCTCTGTAGAAATATAATTCAGTTAACTTTGGGATACTGTATTCTATGGCAAACCTCCTTGCCTAACACTGAACCTATATCATGAGTTACCTAGTTCTATGGCTAGTTATTATTCTGACATCATTATGTCATATTTCCACTGAAACTGTCCTCTTCTCTGCTATGAAGTCCCATCAGGAAACTAGATATTTGTATCAGATAGTTAATAACATAAGCAAAGTTTTTGCAAACTATGTTCCACAGGCCCAATTTAGATCACTGCAGTTTACAAAATAGTATTTTACTGGAATACAGCCATGCTCATTCATTTATGAATTTTCTATGGCTGCTTTCACACTACAATGGCAAAGTTGAGTTACTGCAATAAACATCATATAGCCTGTGATATGAGTTGGCTCTGTGTCCCCACCCAAATCTCATCTTGCATTGTAATCCCCATGTGTTGAGGGAGGGACCTGGTGAGAGGTGATTGGATCATTGGAGAAGTTTCACCCATACTATTCTCATGATAGTGGATGAGTTCTCATGAGATCTGATGGTTTAAAAGAGTGGCACCTCCCCCTTCATTCTCTCTCTCCTGCTCTGCCACTGTAAGATGTATGTGCTTCCCCTTCACCTTCTGCCATGATTGTGAAGTTATCTGAGGCCTTCAAGATATGCTTTCTATTCAGCCTGTGGAACTCTGAGTCAATTAAAACCTTTTTAAAAATAAATTACCTAGTCTCAGGTAGTTCTTTATAGCAGTATGCGAACAGACCAATACAACCTGTAAGCTTTAAATATTTACTGTCATAATCTTCACAGGAAAATTAAAAAAGGTCATCCATGACTGACATCAGGAGGTCATTTCTGTATCCAAAAATGATGATGCTTTTATAACTAACTGAGATTTCAGGGGCCCAGTTAGACTTGTGATGGCACTATTATTCCATGTTATAATAGAACTTTCTGGTACTTATCATACCTTGAATATCTTAGTTCAGAGAAAACTGTTGCAAGATAGATATGTCTGCGCAAATCATCTATCTCCACTAGGGCCCTATAACAAACCAGTAATATTTTTCTCAAAATGTGTATATTATTAAAGGGCTGGACAAAAACTTCTAGTTCAGAAACCAAAAGTCAAGCGAATTCCAAGAGAGTTTGATTATCAGAGACTCCAATAAGATGTAAAATCAGTCACAGAAACTTGCAGTTCTAATATGTGTGAAAGACACAGGGATGGAAAGCTTAGGCCTGCCTGCTTTATAGCTACTTGGAAGCTTCCTGTTGCGGATACTACTACTCACTAGAGGTCTGCCTGGTAAGATGCTATAAGGACTCTCACAAAATTCTTAAATGTGAGATGTGTTCTTTTTAATACCGTGGAGAACTATCAAGTGTTGTAAAAAATCAATAAACTGTTATCAACATCTCATAAAAATAGATTGATTTTGTGAGTGGAAAGCCTAAGGAATGGTGTTCCTAAATAGAGTTGAGAATTGAAAAACAGAAGTACCAACATCTGGAAAATATTTATGTTTATGTCTAAAAATTTATTTTCATATTTGGCTGTATATCTCTTAGATTAAATATGTTAATTAAGTGATTAAAGTCTACATTCTTAGAAATTTTGTCTGTTTTACTTACTAGTTTTTGAGGGATTTTATTAAAGTATTATAATCAGATGGCATGTCAATTGCTCCATATAGTATTATTGTTTGACCCTTATGTTTTGAGTCTATAGTTTTGATGAACATAAACATTTCTGTATAGTTCTGATAAAATAACATTAGAATAATAGTAATTATAACAATATTTTAAACTCTGGTAAGGTTTTGCCAAACATATTATAGGTTTCAGGTATCAATCCATTGCCTCTCAACTTCAAATGCATACTTTAATATATATGCATAAGATATATTATTTATCTAAGTAAATAACAACATTTATGGCTGGTGTGGTGGTTCATGTCTGTAATCCCAGCACTTCAGGAGGTTGAGGTGGGTGGATCATGAGGTCAGGAGATCGAGACCATCCTGGCTAACATGGTGAAACCCCATCTCTACTGAAAATATAAAAATTAGCCGGGAATGATGGCACATGCCTGTAGTCCCAGCTACTCAGGAGGCTGAGGTGAGAGAATCACTTGAACTCAGGAGATGGAGGTTGAAGAGAGTTGAGATTGTGCCACTGCACTATAGCCCGGCAACAGAGTGAGACTCCAACTCAAAAAAAGAAATAAAAATAAATAAAAAATAACATTCCTTTAAGCATTTCTTATTTAAAATGAGCAGAGTGTCAAACTTCCTCATTAGAGAACTCATTAGAGACATTATTATATAGAGTAAGGAACATTTTGCATTTTCTACTGTGGGATAGGGTGATGAGTATGGAAGTGCGGATATCCAGTGGCACCTGATCACAGCCTCAGAATCTCTTCTCTCAGCCCATCACCAGCCTAGCAATTACCTTTCCTCTGTACTCTTGACATGAAAATCAGAAGCAGCAGGCTGTCCAGATTCCTTCAGCAAGCCCCTACATAATGTGAACTCTAGAGGGCTTCCCAGCTATCAGGGGAACCAGCCCCCAATATTTCAACATAGGTTCTTTTCTATTTTCCATAAGTTTTGGCCCATCTGAGAAATAAAGGGAAAGAGTACAAAAGAGAGAAATTTTAAAGCTGGGTGTCTGGGGGAGACATCACATGTCAACACCTTCCATGATGCCCCTGAGCCGGAAAACAGCAGGTTTTATTATGGATTTCAAAAGGAGAGGGGTGTATGAATAGGGTATGGGTCACAGAGATCACACGCTTCAAGGGCAATAAAGTATCATGAGACAAATGGGGGCAGAGCAAGATCACAGGACCAGGGTGAAATTAGAATTGCTGATGAAGTTTTATGTCCCACTGGGCACACATTGTCATTGATAACATCTTATCAGAAGACATGGTTTGAGAGCAGACAACCTGTCTGACTAAAATTTACTATGCAGAAATTTCCTAAACCTAATAAGTCTGGGGGCGCTACAGGAGATTGGGGCTTATTTCATCCCTTGTCTACAACCACATAACACAGACACTGCCAGAGTGGCCATTTTAGAGACCTCTCCCTGGGAATGCATTCTCGTTCTCAGGGCTGTTCCTTGCTGAGAAAAAGAATTCAGTGGTATTTCTCCTATTTGCTTTTGTAAGAAAAGAAATATGACTCTGTTCTCTTCGGCACTGCAGGCAGTCAGGCCCAATGGTTATCTCCCTTGTTCCCTGAAAATTGCAGCCATTCTGTTCCTTTTGGATGCCCAAATTTCATATTGTTCAAACACACAAGCTCTACAAACAATTTGTGTAGATAATGCAATCATCACAGGATCCTGAGGCGACATACATCCTCAGCTTACAAAGATGATGGGATTAAGAGATTAAAGTAAACACAGACATGGGAAATTATAAGAGTGTTGATTGGGGGAGTGATAAATGTCCATGAAATCTTCACAATGTATGTTCAGAGATTGCAGTAAAGACAGGCATAAGAAATTATAAAAGTATTAATTTGGGGAACTAATAAATGTCCATGAAATCTTCACAATTTACATTCTTCTGCCATGGCTTCAGCCGGTCCCTTCGTTCAGGGTCCCTAACTTCCCGCAACATCTCTCCCTTTCTTTTTATATAAATGTGCCATGGCAATAAAAGCTTGTTCATTCTTTCGATTTTGTTGCAGGATTCTTTGACTGGTCCAACACACGAAAGATAAGCTGATCAAACAGATAAACATAATTCCAAAATTTACTACAGTGGAGCTCCCAATAGATTCAATCCAATTTGTGGGGTTTAGTCCAGAAAGATTTTCTGCCATCTGATCTAATGCCTCAGCTCCAGGAACATTGGATAAATGAGCTTGAAAGCCTTCAAAAATCTGTTTCTTTAATTTAGTTATGTCCAATGATAAATTATCTTCGTTACCCAGAAGGTGTCCTTTGACCATTTCCCATGAATGATCAGTTTCGTTATAGGAATCTGGGGTGATACAGAAATAAGAAGTGTTCCAATCGCACTGCCTTTGCATGTGATGTTCAAGACTCACTACCAGATCTCCAAGCCAAATAACAGAATGTCTGAAATCATTAACTGGATTAGCCAATTTTTGATCAATGCCTTGTTGAGAATTCCACATTTGGGTAGAATTGGCTTGCCAATCATTAACAAAATGAGCCATTTGAATAGATTGATGTAATGCCATTCCAGCAGTGGTGGCCAGTGCAGTGACTGTAATTAGGCCTATGATCACAGCAATTAAAGTGAAAACAAATCTCTTAGATATTTTTAGAATTTGCTGTAACACTTAATTAATTAAATGTACCGAGAGGGAGGATTCCCAAGTCTGGGCAAACTTACCGGAATCCAGATTCCTTATCGAGCTCAAACCAACATTACACTTCTCCTGGAGTCAAAATGGGAGTTAATACAATTGTATAAATGACAATTAATGCATTGGACAATTTGATTGTTCATCCATATTTTGATATTTCCCACTAACAGCATGTAAAGAGGCTTAACACAACTCTGTATGGGAACAGTCAGGTTGGAGGTAAGTAAAGCAGAAAGTCTGGATCTAGGTTGATACTGAGAGATGGGGAGGGTAGCGGGGACAACAGACAGAATAGTTTCCCCTTTCCACACTCATGGTCCAGACATGGCAATAGACAATTTCCAAAGTTCTGGGTGTTCTGGGCTCAGAATGGGGAATATCATATGAGGCCTTGGTGGGGTAATGCCTTTATCTTCCCATTTTAAGGGAAATAATGTGTTGAACCTGCTTTGCAAAGTAGAATGATGATTCTCGTTCTACCAATAAGAAATAAAATAAGTAGCCTCCAGGCATTCCCTTCCGCCACAGGAGCAATTGTTTTTTAAATAGCCCTTTGGTGCCCAGTCTATTACTAAACCATATGAGTCATTTTTTAATATTACTGCATGTGAGTTAACACACTATTCCCAAATTAAGGTTTTAAATGGGCTCTCAAAATTTTGAGGGCATGGTTTTCCTGCAGTTTTATATTGAAAGTATGGGGTATCTCCTATTACTCCCCCTTTCATCTGTTTTAAAGGAGAAAGGGAGAGTCCAGAGACCAAATATCCTGGTACCTTTGTAGCTGATCTCTTTGGAAGATAAGCAGCCCAGACTTGGGTTTCTAGATGGGTACAACCTGGTGCATATTCGAGGCACAGAGGTGGGTATTGATAACCCACAGTAACATTAAATGCAGTGCTTTCTTCTCCTGGTTGAGTGGGGCAACGGTCATCTGTAGCTCCAGGCATCCACACACTGTCGTTAGTGTAGATTTCCACAGGAGCGTCCATCCAGGTGAGAGGTCGAATAAGTGGAGGAAAAGGCACATAAGCCCAATAAGAATAATTTTGTTTAGCAGGTAAATCAGTGTGAGAGGAAACTGGTGAGACAGAAAGTATAAGGAGGAGAATCATTAAATAAAACCTATTGTAAGCAAGATTTANAAATCAGTGTGAGAGGAAACTGATGAGACAGAAAGCATAAGGAGGAGAATAATTAAATAAACCTATTGTAAGTGAGATTGAGTGCAGAAGGAGGAAGAGAAGAGCAGAGGGATGTTGTTTTCAGGCTAATAGAAATGGTGAGATTTTAGGTTTGTAAGGAGAAAAAGAAAGGTAATTAGGAGAAGCGGGATTAGTTAGATGGGTCTCTATTGCCATCAGGGAGGATTGAATTAGACCCATTTTGATTTGGTGTGCCAGCTTCTGAGGAGTTGGTACAGATCTCACCACATGTGAGGGCTGTCTCTGAGGCGGACATCTTTTCCCTGTGGTTTTCATTTGATTTCCTGGTGAAACACAAGCATATCCTCTTTTCCATGTTAAGTAGACTCAGAGACAATATTTAAAGGTTTGGGGAAATCCTGTAAGGCAGTAATTACAGCAATTAACTCTGCCTTTTGAGCAGAGGTATAAGGGGTAGAAATAAGCTTGTCTGTAGGACCTACATGACCAGGGTTTCCATTGCTGGAGCCATCAGTGAACACTGTAATGGCATCAGGAACGGGCTTATTTTTGGTTAGTCAAGGGACCACCCAAGAAGTTATTTTTATAAAATTAAACAATTTGTTTTTTGGATAATGATTGTCAAAACACCAATAAAATCAGCCAAGTGAGTAAGTGAATTTGCCATAGTACGGAATGTTGAAAGGTGGCTTGATTTTGGAGCCGATTTAAAGGAACTACAATTAAATTCGGATTAAATCCAGAAATTTTAAGTATTCTACACCGAGCTTGTCCAATTAAGAGGGCCAGGTGGTCCAGATAAACATAAAGTTTTTGACCCAGAATGAGGACGAAAACATCACTCCACTAAATCATTATGTTGAACGATTAGTCCAGTAGGGGAGTGTAATGAAGTGAAAACTAGAAGCTGAAAAGGCTGAGAAGGCTGTGCTCTAGATAACTGGGCAGTCTGGATTTTTTCCTTTACAAATTCCAGTTCTAGTAACGCCCCGGGGTCAAAGTCCTGGGATTGTGGAGATTGTAATCTCCCCGCGGCTTAGAAAACAAGACAGACAGCGCACAGGTCAGAATGCCTAAAGTAGGTCTTAAATAATTAATGTTACCAAAAAACTTTTGGAAGTCATTTAAAGTGTTCAAAGAATCTCTTAATTTGAACTTTTTGAGGTTGAATACCTTGTATATCGACCACCATTCCTAAATATTGAGCAGGAGTGGTCTGTTGAATTTTATCCTGAGTGATGTGTAATCCAGTCTCTGTATCATGGCAGCTCAAAATTTGATAACGGTCAATCAATTTTTTATCAGTGGGGACAGCAATTAAAATATTATCAATATAATGAAGAATATAGCCCTGGGAAAATTGGGCTCGAACTGGTGGAAGCACTCATCCAACATAAACCTGGCAGATTGTAGGGCTATTTTGCATTCCCCGAGGAAGTCCTTTCCATTGATAACAAGCTGCAGTCTCCTGATTATTGATAGATGGTACAGTAAAAGCAAATTTTTCACAATCCGATTTATGTTAAGCAATATGAAAAAAACAATCTTTAAGATCAATAACTATGAGAGGACAATTCTTAGGTGTTAAAGCAGGGACAGGCTTGCCAGGTTGGACGGCTCCCATCGGTTGAATTACAAGGTTAATGGCCCTTAAATCGGTCACCATCTTCCATTTGCCTGATTTCTTTCTTACTAGAAACACAGGAGAATTCCAGGGGGAAAGAGAAGTTTCCACATTTCCAAATTGTAACTGTTTAGAAACCAATTAAGTTAAAGCCTCCAGTTTTTCTTTAGAAAGTGACCACTGCTCTATCCAAACAGTTGTGTCAGATTTCCATTGTAAAGGGATAGGATCAGGAGGTGTGGTAGCGGCCACCACTAAAAAGGATAACCTCAACCACCCCTGTCTTCTTTTACAGTAATTGGGAGGGATTTAGTAATCCCTTCATGTTTTAGACCGAGACCAAGTCCAGGAACAAACCCCATGTTTTCCATCATATGCTGACTGGAAGCACTACAAGCGTTATGCCAAATATTAATTTCAGCCCCTCATTGTGCCAGTAAATCTCTACCCCAAAGATTAATGGGGATTGACATGATATAAGGCTGAATTGTACTCTTTTGACTATCAGGGCCAATGCAAGGCAAGATAAATGTGCTCTGGTGAACTTCATCAGTTTTTCCAACACCTGCTAGTCCCATGTTAGCGGGATGTTTAAGTCACAAGGAAGGCCATAAACTAGAGGAAATAACAGAAACATCAGCTTCAATATCTACTAGGTCCTCAAACTTTTTTCCTTGAATTTGTATGATGCAGGTGGGCCATTGTTTAGAAATTATGTGAATCCAATAAGCGACCTTTTCACCACCAGAGCCCATCCCAGGGCCATGTGTCTTATCTCCTTGGTTTAAAATGATAATAGGTAGTAAAATCAATTGAGCAATTGACTCATCAGCTGGAATGGAAATGGGAACCTTGGCAGACACAATTAATTTAATCGCGTCAATGGAATCAGAATTAATGAGACCAGTATGAATGGCGATTCCTTTAGCAGAGGTGGATGCCCTAGCTAACACCAGGCCCTCCGAACCTTGAAGTAAAGGGCCAGTGACCCCCGTGGGGATGATTAAAGGCAAAGAGTTAGGTAGTAAATTTAGAGGAATAGTACTAAAGAGATCGACTGCCCTGTCCACTATTGTGGAGGTGGACAAGCATTGTACTGAGACAGAAGGAGAGGCTGGGACTCATCTGGGTTGGCTGTAGGTAAATTTGTTTGTGCTGGGGACTGTGTTGGGACCGCCTGAAGTGGAAACGCAACGTTGGTCTGAGTTTGAAGCATCCCATTCGATATTGGGGCCTGGGACTGGCCTCACTCCCCATTTCCCTGTTTTTTTTTTTTTTTTTTTTTTTTTTTTTTTTGGCAGGGGGTTTCCATTTATATCATACTTAGAATGGCAAGTACTTGCTCAATGTTTACCTTTGTGACAATGTGGGCGAAGAGCAGCAGTAGCATTTGGCTGTGTTTGTTGAGCTGGCTTGCCTGCTTTTAAGTTTTTAACAGTACAATTTTTCTGAGTCTGACCAAGTTGACTGCAATTATAGCAGGCTCCAAGAAAAGAATTAGTGGGGCCAGTTTGATTGGTGTCCTTCATGGTCTATGCCCACAGAATAGATTTGTTGGTGTCTGATCCAATGCCTTCACAAGCTTTAATATATGCAGACAATACTTCGTGATCAGGTAAATTTTGTCATTGGACGGAACACCTGGCCATTGGACTGGGGCATGTATTTCATCCCAAGCTCTCATACACACTTCTGTTACTTGTTCTGTGGTAAGAGCATCAAAGTTTAATTGGGCATAAGTATCAGAGAAACTATCAGAGCCCGTGAGCTGAGCCTGAGTAATTAGAATGCCATTACTACAATTTAGCTGAGCCTGCAAACAGGCCTCCTCCGACCACCAGGTACAAAACTGTAAATGCTGAGATGGGGTTAGAACAGCTTTTGCCAAAATGTCCCAGTCTAAAGGAGGCAAAGTGACCTTCATACAAAAAGTTTGTAATACCATTTTAACATAAGGAGAAGTAGAACCATACTGAGTACAAACATTATTAAATTCTTTTAAAAAATAAGATTGAGCAGTGTATAACAACGCAGACCCGTATGAGATTGTGAGCAGTGGACGTGGGGAGGGTTTGCGGAATTACAGGTAAATTGTTGTTTGGTCCCAGAGCCATTAGGTGACACCAGAGGCAAATGCTGCAAATGTTTTGAAGAAGGAAGAATTAGCATATATATGGTCCCGGGTTGTCTGAGTAGGTGCCATGGGCGCTACAAGTACCGGCTTTTCATGAAAAGAAGTAAGATCTGCAGGAATAACATTAAGCCAAAGTCACCAGAGTTAGATATTGAATTCTCAGCATCAGTATGTGGGGGAGGAGTAGGCAAAGGGAGAGACTGATCAGATAATGAAGGCCATGAGGGATAGGAAAGCTGAGAAAGAGGTAGAGAGTCATCAAATTCATAAAATTGTGGTAACTGTAGGAGGTCACAGGATCGGCACCCCACCAAGGCCCAATCACCCCAAACAGTGACGGGAACATAATTCCCTACCGGGACCAGCTGCCGGAATGCTGCACCAACATCATCCCATAATTTTACATATACGGTTCCTTTTTCAGGAAACCAAGGACAGTATTTTTCCACCGCCCTGAATAGAGTGACCATATTTTCCATTGTTACTCAGACCCTTCCCTGTTTTAACAGGTCTACATCTAAGGTTCCTTTCTCAGAAAACCAAGGACAGTATTTTCCCACCGCCCTGAAAAGAGTGACCATATTTTCCATGGGCAGTTGAACCCTTCTCTGTTTAAACTAGAGTGTCATATAGAAGAGATAAGAATACTTTTTATACTCCGTGTGACCCATAGTTAACCCAGACTATACACAGACTACACATCAGTCATTAGGGAGTCGAACATGTATTTCTGTGGACTGAACCAATGATGTTTCTCTGCACCTACCAAAGGGAATCGGGTTCCCACATGCACTTAGGGAAAAGAAAACCACATTGGCACACCAGATATTGGGGAACCAGCCCCAATATTTCAATGTACATTCTTTTCTATTTTCCCTGAGTGTTGACCAGTCTGAGAAATAAAGGGAAAGAGTATAAAAGAGAAATGTTAAAGCTGGGTGTCCAGGGGAGACATCACTTGTTGACAGGTTCCATCATGACCCCTGAGTCCGAAAACCAGCAAGTTTTTATTATGGATTTCAAAAGGGGAGGGGTGTATGAATAGGGTGTGGGTCACAGAGATCACATGCTTCAAGGACAATAAAATATCACAAGGCAAATGGGGGTAGAGTGAGATCACAGGATCAGGGTGAAATTAGAATTGTTGATGAAGTTTCATGTCCCACTGGGCACATATTGTCATTGATAACATCTTATCAGAAGACATGCTTTGAGAGCAGACAACCTGTCTGACTAAAATTTACTATGCAGGAATTTCCTAATCCTAATAAGCCTGGGGGGGCTACAGGAGACCGGGGTTTATTTTATCCTTTATCTACAACTGTATAAGACAGGACAGACACTTCCAGAGTGGCCATTTTAGAGACTTCCCCCTGGGATTGTATTCTCATTCTCAGGGCTGTTCCTTGCTGAGAAAAAGAATTCAGTGACATTTCTCGTATTCGCTTTTGTAAGAAAAGAAATATGACTCTGTTCTGTTCGGCACCACAGGCAGTCAGTACCAATGGTTATCTCCCTTGTTCTCTGAAAATTGCAGCCATCCTGTTCCTTTTGGATGCCCAAATTTCATATTGTTCAAACACACATGCTCTACAAACGATTTGTGTAGATAATGCAATCATCACAGGATCCTGAGGTGGCATACATCCTCAACTTATGAGGATGACAGGATTAAGAGACTAAAGAATAGACAGGCATAGGAAATTATAAGAGTATTGATTGGGGAAGTGATAAATGTCCATGAAATCTTCACAATGTATGTTCAGAGATTGCAGTAAAGACAGGCATAAGAAATTATAGAAGTATTAATCTGGGGAACTAATAAATGTCCACGAAATCTTCACAATTTATGTTCTTCTGCCATGGTTTCAACTGGTCCCTCCATCTGGGGTCCCTGACTTCCTGCAACACCTAGCATCTTCAGACCAGTTCTGACCTGATTCACCAAGCAAAATTCTCTTCCATCCAGTGGCTACACCACAACTTCCCCAGTGAAGGATGAACCTCTTCCATGTATGTTCTTTCTTGAGTCCTCTCTCTTTCTGTCCTAGCAAAATATATAGTTTCCTTTTATTTTATAGTTATATTAATCATAGTTAATTATTTGTATTAAACTTCAACCTGTTAAACTTACTGTGTGGTTTATGTTTTCTGACTTCACTCAGAATACTGCAGAATTTGTATAAGAAGTGGTGCTAGGGGAAGAACAGAGGACATTTAGACATCATTTGTTCTTGCCTTTTGGGGATGACTGAAATTCTGAGTTACATGTCAATTAGAAATGGAACATGAGTAAACTGTGGCATGCAATGGCATCACAGGTAAGCCTGCAATCACCTGTGGTTGATTTTGATGAAGTGCCAATTGAATCACTGGCCTTGGGAGCTCAACAGGCTTCTGAAACTTGACCATTGTGAGAGTGACTGTGGCTATAAAGACCCTGATGTGGGTTACATTATTTGTGCATACTTGAGTGTTAAAAAAGGAAATGACAAGCTCAGGTCTAACTTTCATCTCAAGTTGCAGCCTGAGAAAGAAACAATTTCCATAACAGCTCTAAAAGAGTCTCCTGTTTTTCGAATCTACAGATTTGATATTGTTAAAAAGTTAAACAATATTTAATTGTGTGAGTTGCCAAATTACAATGATAATTACATTCATAGCCTTTTTGGTTTTGCATGCCAAAGTTAGGTCATTACTTGGGAAAAAGTGAGTTGTGAATTCTGAAGTGGGTACAGCTGGCTGGATCAAGAAGAAACTGGTAATCTTGAACACCCAAGTATTTCTGAGATTTTTTTAATTAGTAAAAGTAGTTTTCCTTTCTGTGTCCCAAACAACTAGACTTTCTCAGCTTGAAAACCTTGTGATATTATCAATTAGTGTGTGTATCATGAAAAGAAATGCTCATTCTCTTCAGGATCCACCACAAATACCCTCCATTGTTGGTAGAATATAAATAAGGTCAAATCCAGGCGAGGTGCAAGAGTCAGATATACACTATCTGACTCTTATAGAAAGAAATAACTTCTATACAAAAGAGAAATAAATAACTTCTATACAAAAGAATTTCAGAACCCTGTGTATTGACGGTGTCCTGGTCTGCTGAAAAAAATATATATACCTGAGACTGGGAAAATAAAAAGATTTAATTGGACCTACAGTTCCACATGGCTGGGGAGGTCTCAGAATCATGATGGGAAGTGAAAGGCACTTCCTACATGATGGTGGCAAGAGAAAATGAGGAAGAAGCAAAAGTGGAAACCCCTGATAAACACATCAGATCTCATGAGACTTACACGGTATTATGAGAATAACATGGGAAAGAGCAGCCCCCATGATTCAATTACCTCCCCTAGGTCCCTCCCACAACATGTGGGAATTCTGGGAAATAAAATTTGAGTTGAGATTTGAGTGGGGACACAGCCAAACCATATCATTCTGCCAAAGGTCACTCCAAACCTAATGTCCTCACGTTTCAAAACTAATCACGCCTTATCAACAGTCCCCCAAAGTATTAACTCATTTCAGCTTTAACTCAAAAGTCTGTAGTGCAAAGTCTCATCTGAGATAAGGCAAGTCCCTTCCACTTATGGGCCTGTATTATCAAAAGCAAGCTAGTTACTTCCCAGATACAATTGGGGTACAGGTATTGGGTAAATATGGCCATTTCAAATGGGAGAAATTGGCCAAAACAAAGGGGTTACAGGCCCCATACAAGTCCCAAATCCAGCAAGACAGTCAGATTTTAAAGCTCTGAAATGAACACCTTTGACTTCAGCGTTCTCACATCCAGGTCACACTGATGCAAGAGGTTCCCATAGTCTTGGGCAGCTCTCCCCCTGTGGCTTTGTGGGATATAGCCCCCACTCCTGGCTGCTTTCACAGGCTGGTGATGCGTGTTTGTGACTTTTCCAGGCACACAATGCAAGCTTTTGGTGAATCTACAATTCTGGGGTCTGGAGGATAGTGGCCCTCTGCTTACAGCTCCACTAGATAGTATGCCAGTAGGGACTTTGTGTGGGGACTCCAACACCACATTTCCTTTCTGCACTACCCTAGCAGAGGTTCTCCATGAGGGCCCAATCCTGCAGCAAACTTTTGCTTGGGCATCCGGGCATTTCCTTACACCTTCCAAAATCTAGGTGTAGGTTCCCAAACCTCAATATTTGGCTGGGTACACCCACAGGCTCAACACCACGTAGAAGCTGCCAAGGATTAGGGTTTGCACTCTCTGACACCATGGGCCAAGCTGTACCTTGGCCCCTGTTAGCAACAGCTGGAATGGCTGGGACACACGGCATCAAATCCCTAGGCTGCACACAGCATGGGTTCCCTTGGCTCAGCCCATGGAAACATTTTTTTCTTCTAGTCTTCCGGGTATGTGATAGGAGGAGCTGCCATGAAGACCTATGATATGCTCTAGAGACATGTTCCTCGTTGTCTTGGTGATTAACATTCAGATTCTTGTTATTTATGCAAATTTCTGCAGCCAACTTGAATTTCTCCTCAAAAAATTGATTTTCTTTTCGACTGCATTGTCAGGCTGCAAATTTTCTGAACTTTTATGCTATGTTTCCCTTTTAAAATGGAATGCTTTTAACAACGCCCAAATCACCTTTTGAATGCTTTGTTGCTTAGCAATTTCTTCAGCCAGATACCCTAAATCATCTCTCACAGTTCAAAGTTCCACAAATCTCTAGGGCAGAGGCAAAAAGCCATCAGTCCCTCTGCTAAAATATAACAAGAGTACCTTTGCTCTAGTTCCCAAGTTCCTTATCTCCATCTGAGACCACCTCAGCCTGGTCTTTATTGTTCATATCACTATCAGCATTTTTGTCAAAGTCATTCAACAAGTCTCTAGGAGATTCCAAACTTTCCCACATTTTCCCGTCTTCCTCTGAGCCCTCCAAACTGTTCCAACCTTTGCCTGTTACCCAGTTCCAGGGTCACTTCCATATTTTCAGGAATCTTTTCAGCAACATCCCACTACTGGTACTAATTGACTGTATTAGTTCATTTTTCTGCTGCTGATAAAAGCATACCTGAGACTGGAAAGAAAAAAAGGTTTAATTAGACTTACAGTTCCACATGGCTATGGAGACCTCAGAATCATGGCGGGAGGACAAAGGTATTTCTTACATGGTGGCAGCAAGAGAAAATGAGGAAGAAGCAAAAGTTGAAACTCCTAATGAACCCACCAGATCTCCTGAGACTTATTCAGTATCACAAGAATAGGACAGGAAAGATCAGGCCCCATGATTCAATTACTTCCCCCCTGGGTCCCATAGGAATTCTGGGAGATACAATTCAAGTTGAGATTTTGGTGGGGACACAGCCAAACCATATCATCCTGGTAATACATATCACCAAATACCTGAGGAGCATGTGTAGTAATGGACTCTAAGGGTGTTAAAACAAGGAGGGTGAAATATAACACTGAAATAAGCAAATTCATTGATATAAGTGCATTTCTCAGTGACTTTTGTTTAGTGTATTATTTTGTACAGCTGAAGGTGCCTTTAATAACTTGTTTGGTTGACTGAAACTTTTTTGCATTTCTGACCTAAATTTAGGGAATTTTGAATGCCAGTGCTCAGCTGGCATGACAAGAAAGAGAATTGTAAACATTAGAGAGATAAGAAAGTTGGAAGGGATTTATCATGTGTGACATACATACCCACTTCCTCCCCAACTACGTACCATAACAAGGTCCAAAAGATACTTAATTTACTAAGAGATTGAGAAATACACTAGAGGACAACAACTCCTTTATATTTCAGCAACATTATAGGATAACCTGGCTTTCTTTGGATCTGAAATAATAATTTAGAATTTGTCAGTGCTGTATTTGGTTCTTCCCAAACCTCCTTTATTCTTTAACATTATTCCTATGTGCTGCTAACAGTTTTGTCTCTCAATATTATTTTTTAAAATATATAACATGTATTTATTTTAACTTTAAAATCCAATAATTACTTAATGGTTTAAAGATTACTTCTGTTATTTTAGTGGTTTTATTTGTACACAATGTGGTGTTTCTTCTTGCATTAAGAGATTTTTGACTGTGCATTCTTTACATTCCACTGGGCTTTATATCTCTTCAAGACCACAGAATGAAGTTGCTTTCCTCGTGAGAATATTGACTTCTGCTTCAGCAATTTGCCTGAGGCATGACTAATATGAGAGTACATTAAACTAAATTAAATTCTCTGCTTGAATCTTTGTGGACCATACAGCATGGATTTGGGCTACAAAAGTATGTGATGTCTTGCTACGGTTATGAATTCTTAGGAATGATTTTATTTTATCTCTAACCAAATTAATGTGGAGAGAAACAAGCATCTCTGTGTCCCTTTCTGTGTATTGAGTTTGATTTCTGGTATACCCTCTTACCATTCTAATATTTGTAGTAATCTCCTATGAGATTATACGACTGAGGCAGATCCTAACTGGTAGCCCTTCTCCCTAGCACTCTGTGAATCAGAAAGCAAAAGCTTAAATTTTTATTTTGTAGACAAACTCAGGACAAAACAAAGTGTAGCTGATTATTTCAAAGGCTTTCTAGTATTTTTGTTAGGTATCAGTCCAGTAATACATGCAAAATAGTTTAGTTTCATACAAAATTTTATTGTTTAAGTAAGGAGGGTGATTCAGTCTCCGGTTGCCAAAAACAGTAGTTAATAATACAAACACTTTATCAGATTTCCAAAAATGAAGTATACCACTTAAAAGTTATTTCAAAATCCAGCAGGCATTTCCAATAACAATTTAAAGTAAAAGATAAATAAAAAGAAAAAAATAAAAAAAAATATTAAACATAGTTTTACTCCACATAAGCAGATATCATTTTAAATGATGAAAAATTACTAGATAATTTCTGAAACACAAACAACCCACCAAGACTGATCCATGGAGAAATCTAAAACTTGAAGAGATCAATAACCAGTATTAAGATTGAGGCCATAGTAAAAAGTCTGTCAGCAAAGAAAGCTTGGGACCGGATGGCTTCAGTGCTGGATTCTACCAAACATTTAAAGTTGAAATAACACCAATCATCCTTAAAGTATTCCAAAAACAGAGGAGAAGAGCATACTCCTAAATTCATTCTATGAGGCCAGTTATTACCCTGATATTAAAACCAGCAAAAGACATGGTGAAACAAAAAAGCCACAGGCCAATATATCTGATGAATATTGATGCAAAAATCCTCAACAAAATACCAGCAAACCAAATTCTACTATACATTAGAAAGATAATTCATCATGACTAAGCAGGATTTATCCCAGGGATGCAAGGATGGCTCAACATACACAAATCAATCAGTGTGATACACTATATTAACAGAATGACAGACAAAACATCATCTGATCATTTCAATTAATGCTGAAAAAACACTTGATAAAATGTAACCTCTCTTCATTATAAGCACTCTAAAAGAACTGGGTATAGAAGGAACATACCTCAACACAATGAAAGCCATATATAACAGACCCACAGCTAGTATATCATGCTGATACAGAAAAACTGAAAGCTTTCTCCTCCAATATGTGGAACAAGACAAAGATGTCCACCTTCACTACTGTTATTCAACATAGTACTCGAAGTACTAACTAAAACAATCAGACAAGAGAAAGACAGTGCTCAGCACCATCAAATATCAGAGAAATTCAAATCAAAACTGCAATGAGATACCATCTCACACCAATAAGAATGACTATTATTAAAAAGTCAAACAACAACAGATGCTAATAAAGCTGCAGAGAAAAGAGAATGCATACACACTGTTGGTGGGAATGTCAGTTAGTCCAACCAATGTAGAAAGTATTCCAGAGATTTCTCAAAGAACTTAAAACAGCTATCATTAGACCCAGCAACCCCATTACTGAGTATATACCACCACTCCCCCCAAAATAAATCATTCTATCAAAGAAATACATACACTTGTACATTCATTTCTATGCTATTCACAAAATTTACTTTTGTTTATTCACAAAAGTAAATAAACCCAGTGCCCATAAATAGAAGATTGGGTAAAGAAAATATGAAACATATACACCATGGAATACTACATAGTCATAAAGAAATAACAAAATCATGTTCTTTGTAGTAACATGGATGGAGCTGAAGGCCATAGCCTTAAGCAAATTAATGCAGGAACAAAAAACCAAATCCTGCATATTCTCACCAACAAGTAGGACCTAAGCATTGGGCACATATGAACATAAATATGAGAACAGTAGGCATTGTAGATTACTAGAAGTTTGGAAGAGTGGGTTAAAAAACTATTAATCAGGTACTATGCTCACTACCAGATTGACAGAATTCATACTCCAAATGTCAACATCATACAATATTCCCATGTTATATATCTGCACATGCACCACCCTGTATCCAAAACTTGAAATTAAAAAAAGAAAAGGGGGTATCCAAATTGCAAAAAAAAAGAAAAAGTCAAATTACTTGTATTAGTTTGCTCTCATGCTGCTAATGAAGATATAACCAAGATTGGGTAATTTATAAAGGAAAGATATTTAATAGCCTCACAATTTCACAGGGCTGTGAGGACTCAGGAAACTTACAATCATGGCAGAAGGGGAAGCAAATATGTCCTCCTTCACGTGGCACCAGGAAGAAGAATGAGCAAAGAGGGGAAAAGACCCTTTTAAAACCATCAGATCTTGTGAGAACTCACTCACTCTCACAAGAACTGCATGGCATAAATCATCTCCATGATTAAATTACCTCCCACCAGATCCCTCCCAAAACATGCGAGTACTATGGGAACTACAACTTAAGATGAGATTTGATGGTTACACAAAGCCTAATCACTCAAAATCTCATGTTCCTGCATTTTAAAACACAATCTTGCCTTTCTAACAGTCCCTCAAATCCTTAACTCATTCCAGCATTAACTCAAAAGTCCAAGTCCAAAGTCTCATCTGAGACATGGCAAATTTCCTTTACCTATGGGCCTGTAAAATCTAAAACAAGTTAATTATTTCCTACATACAATGAGAGTACAGGCATCGGGTAAATACATATCTTCCAAATAAGACAAATTGGCCAAAAAGAAAGAGCCATAGGCCCCATGAAAGTCTGAAATCAAGTGGGGCAGTCAAACCATAAAGCTCTGAAATGATGTCCTTTGACTCCATGTCTCACAATCAGGTCATGCTGATGCAAGAGGTGGGCTCCCACAACTTTGGGCAGCTCCATCCCTGTGACTTTGCAGGGTACAGCCTCCCTGGAGTCTGATTTCATGGGCTTATGTTGAGTACCTGTGGCTTTTTCAAGCGGATTGTGCAAGCTGTTGGTGAATCTACCATTCCTGGGCCTGGAGGATGGTGGACCTCTTCTCACAGCTCCCCTAGGCAGTGCCCCAGTGATGACTCTGTATGGGGGTTCCTACTTCACATTTCCTTTCTGTACTGCCCTAGTAGAGGGTCTCCATGAGGGACCTGTCCCTGCAGCAAACTTCTGCCTGGATATCTAAAGTTTCTGTATGTCTAAAATCTAGGGGAAGGTTCCCAAACCTCAATTCTTGACTTCTGCACACCAGCAGGTCCAACACAACATGGAAGCTGCCAAAGTTTGGAGGTTGTACTCTCTAAAGCAATGATCTGAGTTATACATTGGTCCCTTTTAGCCACAGCTGCAGAGGCTGAGACACAGGACACCAAGTCCTTAGGATTCATGGAGCATGGGGGTACCGCACATGGCCCAGGAAACCATTTTTCCCTCCTAGGCCTCCAGTACCTGTGATGGGAGGGCCTGCCGCAAACATCTCTGACATGTTCTGGAGACATATTCCCCATTGTGTTGGTGATTTACATTAGGCTTCTTGTTACCTATGGAGATTTCTTCAGAAGGCTTGAATTTCCCCCCCAGAAAATGAGGCTTCCTGTTCTATCACATTGTCAGGCTCTAACTTTTCCAAATCTTTAGCTCTGCTTTCCCTTGAATGCTTCACTTCTTAGAAATTTGTTCCACTAGATGCCATAAATCAACTCTCTCAAGTTCAAAGTTCCACAGATCTCTAGGACATGGATAACATGTCACCAGTCTCTTTGCATAACAAGAGTGATCTTTACTCCAGTTTCCAACATGTTCTTCATCTCCATCTGAGACCACCTCAACCTGGATTTCATTGCCCTCATCACTATCAGCTTTTTGGTCAAAGCTATTCAACTAGTCTCTAGGAAGTTCCAAACTTTCCCACATCTTCCTGTCTTCTGAGCCCTCCAAGTCTCTAGGAAGATCCAAACTTCCTCACATTTTCCTGTCTTCTTCTGAGCCCTCCAAACTATTCCAACATTTGCCTGTTACCCAGTTCCAGAGTGGCTTCCACATTTTTGGATATTCTTATAGAAGCATCCCAGTGTCTGTGGTACCAATTTACAGTATTAGTTCATTTTCATGCTACTAATAAGGACATACTCAATACTGGGAAATTTATGGAGGAAAGAGGTTTAATTGACTTACAGTTCTGCATAGTTGGGAAGGCCTCAGGAAACTTACAATCATGGCAGAAGGAGAAGCAAACACTACCTTCTTCACATGGTAGAGGAAGGAGAAGAATGAATGAAGAGGGGAAACGTCCCTTAGAAAACCATCAGATCACATGAGAACTTACTCACTTTCACAAAAACAGCCTGGTGGAAATCACCTACGTAATTCAATTACCTCCCACTAGGTCCCTCCCATGACATGTTGGGATTATGGGAACTGGACACAAAGCCTAACCATATCATTATTCTTATTTGCTGATAATATAATCTTATATTTGGAAAAACCTAAAGACTCCACTATAAAAAAAAAAAAACTATTAGAACTGATAAATTAAGTAAACTTGCAGGATACAAAATAAACATTAAAAAACAGTAGAACTTCTACATGCCAACAGCAAACAACACAAAGAAGAACTCAAGAAAGTAATCCTATTTACAACAGCTACATATAAAACAAAATACCTAGGAATAAACTGAAACAAAGAATTAAGATGTTTGTATAATAAAAACTATAACATTGATGGAGGAATTGAAAAGGACACCAATTCTTATAAAATAATATGAAAGAAGCTACAAAAACAATGAAAGATAAATAAAAAATGAATATTTTATTTTAAGTAAAATAATGCATTGAACTTTACATTATTAATTAGACTATAATAATGTCAACTGAACATGAATGATTGAAATACCTGTCTAAGTACATTCACAAACATATATATTCTTACAGTACAGAAGGATATACATGAACATATATTGAGCAAGTATCTATTAAAACTTCACACAATATTTTAAAAGGTCTACATGATATTAAATTGCATAACATAGCATTCTCAGCAGGATAAATATGCAAGAAAAATATTTTTGGTAAGAAGAAGGTGGTAGATTTATATTGTTTGTTAAATTTTGTACTAATGTGCTATGTAAGAATTACAACCATTATCATTTTGCAAATTAGAAAGTAAAGATTTAAAAATTAATAATTATATCTAGGATTACCTTAGGTAAAAGTTGAAAATATAATGCCTAAACACATTTTTTAAGACTCCTAAGCTACTGCTATTCCTATGTTTCACAGTACTCATATTGTTTTAAAACAATCAAAATTGGCTGTGTTACCTCCTTAATTCTATGAAACTTGCTCAGTTTCATGCTCTGTAGCTAGTTCTAGGAAGGGAAATGACATGGGGATTTGTAATTTGTGTCACATTATAGAAACAAATGATATAAATATAGTCTGAGAAATGTCTGGTTCCAGAATAGGTAAATTTAAGACATTATATTTACCCTATTACCAAAACAGACAAACAAGAGAAAATAGAACAAACCAAAAAATCACCAAAGACAAAACATGTAAAACAAGGGTTTTCAGACATTTAAGTATAAAACAGCACAGGTGAGTGATCCATGAGAAAGATAAAATGAATCGAATCTATAATTGTCTTAACATACTGCTTGGAATTGTTTATTGGACATAACGTCAAAAAAAGGTACTTGGAGACTGGTTTTCATGAAGTGAGGAAATAGGAGTGGGAAGCTGGAGAGGCCAGTCAGCTAAAATATGGACAGAAGCCAGTGCTCAGGCGAGAACTGTGTAGGAAGAGAGCTCTGAGTTCTACAAAGCCTCCTCCCCTATCTTGGTTTTTGACTGCCTACAAATCAGCCTCCATATGTGAGAAAAACTCCTGAGGTCAAAGCAAAGACCACCCAAAAGGAAAAGATGGAAAAATCCTTGTGGCTTACATAAAGCTGGAAATAATTCTGTTGCCACTAGTCAGATTGAAAAACCTAATAACCGAAGGGGAATAGGAAGATTATTGCCTCAATAGTGGGCTAACATTATTCCTAAATTAAAGGCTACTCTGGTCTCACAAAACAAATCATAAAAGAATATCTATTTTTTTTTAAATCATGTACTGATTTATTCCAGCAAATGAAAGATTTTCTTATTTTGTTGTTGACTTTTATTTTAGGTTCAGAGGTACATGTGCAGGTTTGATATACAGGTAAATTGCATCACTGGGGTTTGTTTTAAAGATTATTTTTATCACCCAGTGGATAAGCACAGTCCCTGATGGGTAGTTTTTCACACTTAACCTTCTTCTTCCCTCCACCCTCAAGTAGGGGCTGGTGTCTGTTGTTCCTTTCTTCGTGTCCATGTATGCTCAATGTTTTGTTCTCACTTATGAAAACTAAACTAAATCCAGTAATAGGATTACTGGGTCAAATGGAAATTCTGCTTTGAGTTCTTTGAGAAATCACCAAATTGCTTTTCATAATGGCTGAACCAATTTACATTCCCACCAGCAGTGTATAAGAGTTCCCTTTTTGGGAGGCTGAGGCAGGCGGATCACCTGAGGTCAAGAGTTCGAGACCAACTGGGCCAACATGAGGAAACCCCATCTTTACTAAAAGTACAAAAATTAACCAAGCATGGTGCCAGACAACTATAATCCCAGCTACTTGGAAGGCTGAGGCAGTTGAACCACTTAAACCCGGGAAGCGGAGGGTGCAGTGAGCCAAGATCATGCCATTGCACTCTAGCCTGGGTAATAAAAGCAAAACTCTGCTCATTAAACAAAACAAAACAAAACAAAAACAAACACACAAAAAAGTTTCCTTTTTTCTATAACTTGTCAGTATTTGTTATTTTGTTGACTTTTAATAATCACCATTTTGACTGCTGTGAACTGTCAATGGCATTTCATTGTGGTTTGGATTTGCATCTAGTAATCAGTGATGTTGAGCATTTTAAAGTATATTTGTTGGCTGCATGTATGTCTTCTTTAGAAAAGTGTTTGTTCAACCCACAGCCAATATCACATGGAATGGGCAAAAACTGGAAGCATTCCCCTTAAAAACTGGCACAAGACAGGGATGCCCTCTCTCATCACTCCTATTCAACATAGTGTTGGAAGTTCTGGCTAGGGCAATCAGGCAAGAGAAAGAAATAAAGGGTATTCAATTAGGAAAAGAAGAAGTCAAATTGTCCCTGTTTGTAGATGACATGATTGTCTAATTAGAAAACCCCATCGTCTCAGCCCAAAATCTCCTCAAGCTGATAAGCAACCTCAAAAAAGTCTCAGGATACAAAATCAATGTGCAAAAATCACAAGCATTCTTACACATCAGTAACAGACAATCAGAGAGCTAAATCATGAATGAACTCCCATTCACAATTGCTTCAAAGAGAACAAATACCCAGGAATCCAACTTACAAGGGATGTAAAGGACCTCTTCAAGGAGAACTACAAACCACTGTTCAATGAAATAAGAGGACACAAACAAATGGAAGAACGTTCCACGCTCATGGATAAGAAGAATCAATATTGTGA
>NW_016804590.1:222571-249686 GCF_001698545.2 Rhinopithecus bieti | reverse complement strand
AAAAAAATTTCCTAAAAAAAAAAAAAAAAAAAAAAAAAAAAGAAAAGTGTTTGTTCATGTTTTGCCCACTTTTTAATGGGATTGGTTGTTTGCTTGCAAATTTGTTTAAGTTTCTTACAGATTCCGGGTATTAGACCTTTGTTGGATGCAAAGTTGGCAAATATATTCTCCCATTCTGGAGGTTGTCTGTGCACTCTATCAATAGCTTATTTTGCTATGTAGAAGCTCTTTAGTTAAATTGGGTCTCCTTTATTAATTTACATTTTTGTTGCAATTGTTTTTGGCCTGTTGTCATGAAATATTTGCCCATTCCTGTGTTGAGCAAGGTATTTCCTAGGTTACCTTCAAGAGTTTTAATAGTTTTGGGATATATATTTAAATCTTTAAACCATATTTAGACGATTTATGTAGATGATAAAAGGAAGGTGTTCAGTTTCAATCTTCTGCATATGGCCCAGCCAGTTTTCCCAGCACCATTTGTTGAATGGTGAGTCCTCTTCCAAATGCTTGTTTTTGGTAGACTTTGTTGAAGATCATGTGGTTATAGGTGTGCGACATCATTTCTGGGCTTTCTATTCTGTTCCATTGGCCTATGTGGAACTTGCTTTCCTGTAGGTGTTGAAGTGTTCCTGGACTGCTGGCCACAACAATCCAATGTGTGGTGACAGCCAAAGTGCTTCACCAGGTGATGGCAGTGGGATGTGTGCTCACCTGCATGTGCCAGCAGCAGTGGCAGTTGCTCATTGGCTGGGGTGAGGTGCTGACGGGCATAGGGCTGGCAGCCTTCATGTGTGTGTTCACTTTAGTGGTGGTGGTGGTGCAGGACCAGTGGCATCCATGGACACATTCTCATTGGCAGCAGTGTTGGTGATGGGGGCACAGGACAGGCAGACTGTGTGTGCATGTTCACACTACTGGTGGTGGCAGTGTGGGGCTACTGGTCTCTGTGCATGTGTTACACTGGCAGCAGTTGGTGGGTGGGGTGAAGTCACATCGGCAGCAGTGGCAGAGTGGGGTGCATGTGCACCCATGTGCTGGTGGGGAAGGGGAGACAACATCACCCACATGCATGCATGGTGGCAAAGCAGTGGGTGGGTGGCCATGGGTGAATGCATGCCAACCAAGTAGTGCAGGGAGGCTGTGGTAGAGGGAGGTTGTGTGTGGGCTGGTGTGTCAGTGGGGACCACTCTGATGGAACTCTCTCATGGTCAGGCACAGTTTGCCAGCACAGAAAGTATTATGTAGGTCCCCTGGTTGCGCAGGCAAGGCTATATTGCAAGCAGGTGTGGCTAGTCTGGGGCCTCAGAGAGGACAACAGACGGGGGGTTGTAGAGGTTGGACTGGCTTTGTCTCATGGGCAGAGTCACTTTACTATGTTTACGTCTGATAGTTCCTCTAAGTCTAATGTCTCCTAGAGGACCAAAATGAGCTTTTGGAGATGTCCATCTCCAAACATCTGCTGCTCCACTGCAGATGTTCCCACACCACATACTCTGGGCTTTACCCAGGCTGGAGTCTTGCCCCTACCACTTCTCTAAGTCTCTAAGCAGCTCTCCCTCTCAGCTCAAGTGTCCATGGGAGTTGTGGAGTCTCCTTTTAACAGAATTTCAGAGGCCTGTGGTGAGAGCAGTTCACTCCTCACCTTCTTAACTTGTGCCTTCTCCAGGAGTTGTCAGAGAATTCATTCCATTATGTAGATGGTATGAGTCCTAGTGCATGTTAGCCCTGTCCAGAGTTCCCATCCTCCTTGTTCTTCAGCCCAACATCTGTGTCCTCCCTGCATCCATTCTCAAAGCCTTCCCTCCAGAGATCTGCTCAGAATTTACCAGTCTTCCCAGTGCCCCAGTCCCTGAGTGGCAGATGTTCCTCCTGGCTGCATCTAGTTGGCCATCATCCTCTGAAAAGCCCATCTAAAAATAGTCAAATTGGCTTTATGTAACTTAACTGAGTTTCAAAACAATATTAATACCAAAATATGTGGTGCTAAAGAAGTTATAAAGACAGTATCTGGCATTCAATAAATAAATTACAATATGTTCAAAGAAGCAAGAAAATATGACACATAGTAAAAAAAAAAATTTGAACAATGAGAAAAGACCCAGAAATCACATTATATTAGAATTAATAGCAAAACATCTGTAAAAAGATGCTAGAGGAAAGATTGAGCATGTTAAGTGGGCACAAATTGAATGAATAAGGATGAAAAATACAATGCTGGAAAGAAAATATAAACTAAGGGTATTGAGTGATTGCAAATGAGAGACAAAAAGATTAGTAAATTTGATGATTTAGCAATGGAATCTGTCAAAAATGAAGGACGAAATGCAAAATATTGAAAAAAAAACATATAAAGAGACACAGAAAATGTGGGAAAAAATTTAAATGGCTTAATGTAGGTGTAATAGAAATCCTACATGGAGGATAGAGAACAGAAAATCATTGAAGAAAATAAAGGCTGAAAAACTCCAAATTCAATGAAAATGATAAATTCAGATCCAAGAAGCTGAATAAACTCTTAGCACAACAGATACAAATTACACCAATAAATATCTCAGTTGCTTTAAATAAGTAAAAAATGAAAAACTTAAATGTAGCTAGAGTAAAAAACACACAAGCACAAATGATAAATGTGAAGAATAACAGAAACTTCTCATCATAGAAAATACACTCCAAAAGACAGTTGACCACCTTCTTTAAAATGGAGAGAAAATAATTAATTTAGTATTGTATACCAAGTAAAATTACCATTACATACAAAGGGTAAAATGTGTATTTATTACAGACCTACAAAAGCTAAAAAATTCAACAGTTTCAGAACTACACTACCAGCTATGTTAAAGGAAATCCTTCAGGCAGAAGTAAAATATTTCCATATGCAAATCTATATTTATACAAGGAATGTAAAGCCCTGAAATTGTTATTCCAGTAAATGTGAGACTTAACTTTCTTTAGAAGATAAGTCACTGAACAAGCAAAAATAGTAATAATGTATTGTGGTGCTTATTACATAAGTATATGTAAAATATATGACAAAATTATGCATTTAGAAATAGAGATATGGAAGAGCAGTGTTGGAAAGATGTTATATTCTGTGTGAAGTGATATTACTGTAAGTTAGACAATGATAATTTAAAGGTATATACTGGCCGGGCGCGGTGGCTCAAGCCTGTAATCCCAGCACTTTGGGAGGCCGAGACGGGTGGATGCAGGCGAGGTCAGGAGATCGAGACCATCCCTGGCTAACACGTGAAACCCGCGTCTCTACTAAAAAATACCAAAAAACTAGGCCGGCGAGGTGCGGGTGGCCTGTACCCCAGCTAGCTCGGAGGCCTGAGGCAGGAGAATGGCCTAAATCCGGGAGCCCCGAGCTTGCATGAGCGAGATCCGCCCACTGCAACTCCCAGCCCCTGGGCCGATAGAGCAAGACTCCCTCTCAAAAAAATAAATAAATAAATAAATAAATAAATAAAATAAATAAATAAATAAATAAATAAAGGTATATACCACAAACCCTCAAAAACTACAAAAGTAAAGAAAAAATAATATTTAATAAACTAACAGATAATATAAAATATAGCAAAATACTTAATGTCAAGTAAAGCAGAAAGAAACAAAATGTTTAGAAAACCACATGATGACAAATTTGAACCCATTTATACTAAAAATAACTTTAAATCTAAATGATCTTAGCACAGTTAAGAGGTAGAAATTGTCACATAGATGAAATGTAGTGGGTAGTACTAAGCTATATACTACCTATAAAAAAACACTTTAAAAATAAAGATACAAATATGGCAGACTAGCCCCAAGTGTTTACTGAGCACTTGAAATTAGCCTGATATATACTGAGATGTCTTGGAAGTATAAAAATACACAGTGAATTTGTTGACTCAGTGTAAAAAAATACTTCAAGAGTAATTCTATACTTATTACATGATGAAATTATGATATTCTGATTGCATGGAGTAAAATAAAATATACTTTTAATAATTTTTTAATTTTATTTTACTTTTAAGGTAGCCACTATAAAACTTAAAATTTGTCAAGTTGCTTGCATTGGATTTGCAGTAGACAGCACTTATCTGGAATACATAAATAACTCACAACTTGATAAGAGAATATAGAACTAAACTTAAAAATATATATATATTTGGACACTTTACCAAATAAGACACATGAAAGGCAAATAAGCAAGTGAAATGATGTGCAACATCATTAGTTATTTGAGAAACTTTCATTGTATTTAAGTACAGGTTTGCAATTAATTTTGGTAAGAGATTTAAAGTTAATCCACTAACTGAGAAAGAGATTGTACAAAGTCTGAATGTTTAAACAGTAAGAAGATAATAGACATTTCTACCAGTAAACTCTTTTTGTCTCGCCAATAATGAAATTGCGTATATCAGTATTACATGATATTTTACACAAACATGAACACACAATGATGTATTCTGCTTGAATGGAGTCCCAACTGTAGAAAAAGCAGCAGTATTTGCAATTGCAGAGAAAATGAAATTTTACTAAGATAGGAGCAATATGATGAACAAGTTTATGTTCTATCTAGATCTTCCATCGTTACATTCTACCTAGATCTTCCATCAAGAAAACCTGCTATGTGAAGTATATTTGACTTACTCTCCAGCCACATCTTTGTTCTGTTTCTCCCAGGCTTCTTACAATCACTAAACATAGCAAAGGATCTGGAACTATGCCATTCTTTCCTGGATATGGGATTTTTCTATGAGCAACTTTTGTTAGAAGATTCCCATAGTTCTGGTCAAAACTTTCTTAGAGCTGCACTACAGCCGACAGGTTTTTCTATCCACTCCATTTTTCTCTCTCTCCTTTAAAAGGTATTGGATATGCATTGAGACCTAGAGGTTCTCTGTGTTCTCTTCCTCTTTACTTGTCACAACTGTTTCTCTTGAACAAACTCTGCATATCTCATCTTGCCTTGATGTCATCTTGGAGAATCCAAAATGGCACACAGGGTATAAAGAGTGGACTAGGAAAACAGGCAGTCATATAGTGCTTAAGATTAGCCTCTTAACTGTCAAGGAACACCCAATCTGCAGTGGAAGAAGGAGCACGGATATTCCCGGGCTCCGAGTGATAGCCTAAGCATTGAAGATTTTGCAGGTGGTGACCTATGGGAATTTCCACTGTAAATAAACAAGTGCCTTCCTCTTCTGGGCAGTAGGAGATCTTCTCTTCAGTGTTTTCTTTTTGCAAACCAAAAAACCTTGCACACTAGCCTACAAGCAGACACATTTTTTTCGGTCTATTGGTTACAGTGGCGAAGGCTTTTGCTTAACTCAGTCACTGGCAAGGAGAAAGGTTCCCCAGGTATTGGTTCAAATGACTAAAGAATAACATTTGAACTTAGGTTGCATTTACTTTACAAGTCACATAAGGGTAGTAATTATCTATCATTCTTTTACCTTCCTCTCTCTGCCTCTCCTTCTTTCTCTCCTTTACCCTCTCTCATATTCAATATCATTACCATTACAAAATTGTTTATAAGACCAAAATCTGGAAATAAATTATTTATCCACATATAGAAGACAGATTATTTTAATAATGAGAGACCAATATTATGTAATAATAATCAGAGGGAAAAAATAATATATGCATACATGCAGACATAAAATATTTATATTATAATTGTTATAATTTTTTAAAAAGCAAAACACAAGTTTTATAAGAGATGTCATAGTAAAATCCTGTTTATTACACAAATATTAACATAGAATATAGATATGGATATACATATAGACATCTATAGAAAATGACATTCTTAAACATAGCTATAACATTTACTAGAAAATATACAGAAAACAGTCATTATTTACATTGTAGAATGAGAAAATGATGTGTGGGTGAATTTGAAAACAGAATTTATATTCTCATTCTGAATTCTCTTATATAATTGGATATTTATTTTATAATTATTACTATGAAAATGATAGGAAAACAGACAATTAGAAATGGAGTAAAATGAAAACAGTGATGGACAGAGATTTATTATGATATGTGGCTTGCTTTTACTTTTCTCAGCCTCCCATGTGTGCTGCAATGTCCTTATGTTATTTTGGAAGCAAATATATTCATTTTTTTCAAAATATAAACCCTTATAAAATTATCTTTGGCCGGGCAAGGTGGCTCATACCTGTAATCCCAGGACTTTGGGAGGCCAAGGCGAGCAGATCACCTGAGGTCGGGAGTTCCAGACCAGTCTGGCCAACATGGAGAAACCCCATCTCTACTAAAAATACAAAATTAGCTGGCTGTGGTGGTGTATGCCTGTAATCCCAGCTACTCAGGAGGCTGAGGCAGGAGAATCACTCGAACCCAGGAGGTGGAGGTTGTGGTGAGCTGAGATCGTGCCATTGCACTCCAGCCTGTGCAACAACAAAACTCTGTCACTACATAAAAAAATTATCTTCATGAGATAATACTTGACTTCCTAGGTCATGCTTACTCATCTGTTATATGCTCATAGAGAAGAAAGTTTTTGAAAGAAATATTTTGACCAAAGCTTCTATTTAAACTAAACGAGGGCTCTAGTTGAATAATATTTGGGTCTGAGAACAGTTTGTCACAATTTCAGCTCAATGAAAGCGGTACTTTTTTGGCTCAATAAATCATTGGGTCAAATGACTTTTAATAAATCAGTGATATAAAGAGAAAGTCTCAAGAGTTTTTCAAATCTATCCAGTTTAAATGTTGTATTTGTCATCTTTTTGTACAATGCATATTTTAATGAATATTGGTTAGAATTAATCCAACATTGGTTAGCTTATACAATTTACATCTTAGAAATATTTTATGTTATTTCTGGAATAGCAATACACATGGTGCTGCAGTCCAGTATATATTTGTAGTCTGGTATAATCCCTACATTTACTTTGGAAATACATTTGTGTGATTTATTTTTATGGTTGTAACTAACATCAACAAAACATTATCTACAATATTTTTATTCAGCATGAATTTTAAGTACCAAAATTACTACATCATTCTTGAATATAAAGAGTGTAAAGCATGGTATTTTATCCATATTTTTCACCAAACCATTCTTAATTCTTAGTCCTGTGCCTAAAACACCAATGCTAATTTTCCTAAAATAATTCTCTTTTGGGGAAAAAAAGGGAAGTTAGGGAAGTTAAGTTAGGAAGTTAGGGGGAAAAAAAAAGAAGTTAAGTTAGGAATATGCCTAACACAATAATTTGCAGATACAATGTATTTCTCACTCTTTTCTATGTTTCATGCATGGGAAATTTTGTTTTGTGAAAAACTAGAGTAGGTCTATACTTTACTTCCACAGGTTTTATAGGACTGGAGAGCCGTTTGTGATTGTGGCTTGTGTCACAGAAGAGATTTTGTCTATTCTGACCTGATGTGTCTGCTTTTACTAACCTTTCATGCTGAAAATGAGTTCTAAGTTTCTGCCTTAAAATTAATGTAAAAATTATTTTGCTTGATGACATACAGTGATGCCTGAAGTATTAGATGATTTATGCCCTCTTAAGTTTCAAACTAAAATGAATTTCACCTCTTTATATTTAATTTTTATGTATGTGCAAGTTCTTAAACATAAATACTTAAGAACTATATATTATAGAGATGTCAGTAGTGTTCTATATTCACAAATTTGAAACATAAAGGAATGAAATTTAATTTTGATGCACATATTTATTATTTGAGAAAATTATTTTAATCTTAAAAATTTAATAATTATATTTTAAATGATCTCTTGTAATACTTGAAATTAAGGTAGAAATGAACAATTGTTGCACTGAAATGCTAAACTGTTTTATTGCTTATAGGCTTCCATTGGGAGTCTGCAACAGTACTCATTAGGGTAAGGCTAATCAGCATTACATCAGGGAAACAGCTGAAGTAGCAACTAAGGAGATAATATAAAAATAACTATAACAATTAAAGAAGCTAAGCAAATAAGAAGGATATAAGAAATTGTTTAATACACTAAGGGTTACAGTCATAAAATAGTATAATGTAAGTTATTTCAAATGAATATGTTCTAAAACTCTGTAGTACCATGATAAATCAATTAAAAGTGAGAGAAGGAATGTTGAAAATTGGAAAGGGAATATTTGGACTGTCTATAAAACTTGAATATAAACTTATAAAAGAGTTCATCTTATTAAATCAAATTGTAATGCTAGAAGCGAACATTGTTATGTTTGATGCCAAACAAGTGGAGCTTTTATGTGTGTTATCTATCAAATTAGTGTGATAACTTTCTTATTTAAAATATGGATCCTTAAGATATTCTTACATGGAGTTCATTAATATGTACCAGAAAAGACCTCTAGTTTATTAAAAAATAATTGATGTTAGGACAAAGAGAAATAACTCAGTATCTTCTGCTGTGTCTATTACATGCATTAACTAATGCAATAATTCAAATAAATATATGAAGCCTTTAATCAAGGCTTCCAGAACTTGGGATTGGGAAGTGAGAGTCTTTCAGATGCACGTATTTTAATTTTATGAATAAAACCTTGAAGAAAGGCTACATTTAAGAAATTGTGATTGTTAAAAGATATAATTTGAATAGCTCAGATACTAATATGCATTTCATTGATATTTGAGTATAACATCACTTCCCTTTCTTAATTAAGTGGTATAATTGCTTAAGACTCAGCCCTGTAATACATCTTATGCAGTTACCATCTTCACTATATGGTCTACAAAGTCATGGGGGCAGCAGATGTCTGACTCCATAAGTTAATAAACAAACATGCATGGGAAACCGAAACAAACAGTAAATAAACAAAAACTACTAAGTATTATAGTTCTCATTCTAAGTCTAAAAAAATTTAGCAAGCCTAATAATGTCACCATTATGACCCATCTACTTTCCAGAAAATTTTCATCCACTTTTCTTCATTAAAATTGTTCTGTGATTAACACCTTAATCTCATATCATCCATATGACAATGAAGAAATGAAACAGTGTAACTTTCTTTGACAACTTGTTATGCCTGAATTGTGTTCCCCAAAATTTGTATGTTGAAGTCGTCGCCACAGGTACCTCTGTGTATAACTATGTTTGGAGAAAAAACTTTACAAAGGTAGGTAAAAACGAGGTCATTAGCCTGGGTCCTAATCTAATATGAATGGTTTTTTATAAGGGAAAGGTATTAGAACATATATACACACAGGGGAAGACTGCAAGAATTCAGGGAGAAGACAGCCATCTGTAAACCAAAGACAGAGACCTCAGAAGAAGCCAACCCTGCTGACAACTTGGTCTTAGACTTCTAATCCGCAGAACTGTGACAAATTTCTACGGTTTAAGCCACACAGTCTGAGGTACTTTGTTTTGGCAGCCTTAGCAAACTGATACCTACCTGGAATCAAAAAGAACTAGTCTGCATAAAATTTGTTGTGGCATGATTCATATTTACATTTAATTTTAGGGGAAAAATATTGCCTTATTTAATTGGGCCTCACCTAAGTATGACAGAACTATATTAAATTTATTAAATTATTTATTTGTTTACCTGCTAGGAAATTCTAGAGTATAAAAGTTTAGAATATAAATCTTTTAGGTATAAAACAGATAAATATTTTGTCATAATCAATGTTCTTCACCATTTAGTTACATACTAATATATGAAGACAGAACATTTTGTACAATTTTTTATCTTTGTAAATAACACAAATAATCTTTTTAAGAAACAAGTATAAAATTTTAGGTCTGCATTTAGGCTTATGCTATCAGAATATACAACATCTATAAATAATAAAAATAACAAAAATATTAAAATATTACATTTGCCAGTTTACTTTAAAATTCAATTTAAATTATTTTAAAATCACCCAGCTTAAAGTTTCAAAATGTTTCTTAAAATGAAATACATAAGGGATATTACCTCTTTTAAACATATTTATCACTAATAAAAATTTCATGCCATATTTGCATTTTTATTTTTTTAAATTAGGTATATTAACTTAATATTCATTTTATATTTTGGATATTCATCAAATTGGATGTTCACCCACTTTTTAATGGGGTTGTTTCTTGTAAATTTGTTTAAATTCCTTGTAGGCTCTGGATGTTAGACCTGTGTCAGATGGATACAATGTATTTTTCTGTGTTATCCTTCTGTTCTCAAGACTGTTTAGAACATATAATATTCTTGTGGAAAAATACTAGTCCCAAGGTAAATTGTTACCTATCTATTGGATAAAGCACAAAGTAGAGAATATTGTTTATGACTCTGCAAAGTTTTATTTGTATATAACCTATATTAGAACCCACTACTGGAAGCTGCTTGGGATAAATTACAGAGAAATTATCAGATTTTTAAATTGATTGTGTGTGTATATATATATATATATATATATATGTATATAGAATTGTGTAGTACTAATGATTGTCTTTCTCATAATTTTTAGATATATTTTCTAAAATAAAGGGAAAATTAAAATGTGAAAAAAAGAAAATTTACCACAGTTAGCCAAATATACAATAGAATTTGAGAGATGCTGTAAATTCTTTAAAACAAACAATCAAACAAACAAAATACTAGAAATTTTATTTAGACTGTTTCCTCTGCCAAAACTTTAATTAAAAAATAGTGAGCTGGAAATAAATTTGCCTCCAAAATTATACCACAATGGGATAAAATCCCATAGATATTCTATTTTTGCTTTATCATAACACAGTGATTGTTAACATATCTGTTTATACTTAAGGTTGATCTTTATGTTTTAGACATAAGGTTGTATATAACCTTTCTAATTAGATTTCTGTGAGCATAACTTATGTCATTATTGATACTGCCAGATTTTAGAAATTGAGATGTACAAAATTTTCTGTAAGGGGTTGGTAGATGAATAGGGAGAAACAGGCTAACCTAATTAAACTTTCATGCCTTGAGTCTTATCACAGTAAAAAGGAGAGAAATTTAAAGAAGTTTAGGAATATGTTTCTCTTGAGAATATGTAATGTGAACTCACCCTTGAAGAAACTGTAATAGTTCAATGGACAGAAAAAACAGGTAAGATTCAATTTAGCACAGAACGTATCAAGCAATTATGAAAGACAAGAGAACCATGAGATGACCATATATATTAGGAAATAAATGTTCTTCTACATGTTAAAGAGTGGATAAAAAGGAAATTAACATGAAATATTGTTCCAAATTATAACATAAAGTGTATTTGAGGATCAAAAGAGTAGTTTTTACAAAAAAATTCTAAACTATAGTGAGATGTTGATGAATTTTGAAAGCAGTTATAGGACCTCTGAATCTAGCTATAATACAGTAGATAGCGATTGAAACAACTAGAATAGCCTGAATAAATCATATTTTCAAGTATATCAGATAATCATGAACCAAATAAGTGTAGTTAAATTAAAATTCCAGAGAATAGACATAATTTGACGACTTCTTTTCCTGTTTGGATACATTTCTTTCTATTGCAGGAAGTCAGAGACCCTGAATGGAGGGACCAGCTGGAGCCGTGGCAGAGGAACATGAATTGTGAAGATTTAATGGACATTTATCAGTTCCTAAATAATACTTGTATAATTTTGTATGCCTGTCTTTAATCTCTTAATCTTGTCATCTTCATAAGCTAAGGATGTACGTCACCTCAGGACCACTGTGATAATTGTGTTAACTGTATAAAATGATTGCAAAACATGTGTGTTTGAACAACATGAAATCAGCGCATCTTGAAAAACAACAGAATAACAGCGATTTTTAGGGAACAAGGGAAGACAACCATAAGGTCTGACTGCCTGTGAGGTTGGACAAAAAGAGCCATATTTTTCTTCTTGCAGGGAGCCTATATACAGACGTGCAAGTAAGAGAGATATCACTAAATTCTTTTCCTAGCAAGGAATATTAATATTAATACCCTGGGAAATGAATGCATTCCTGAGGGGAGATCTATAAACAGTCACTCTGGGAATGTCTGTCTTTTGCAGTTGAGATAAGGACTGAGATACGACGCCCTGGTCTCCTGCAGTACACTCAGGCTTACTAGGGTGGGGAAAAACTCCACCCTGGTAAATTTGTGGTCAGACCGGTTTGCTGCTCTAGAACCCTGTTTTCTGTTATTTAAGATATTTATCAAGACAATATGTGCACTGCTGAACATAAACCCTTATCAGTAGTTATGCTTTTGCCCTTTACCTTGTGATCTTTGTTGGACCCTTATCAGTAGCTCTTTTTCCCTTTGTCTTGTTCCCTCAGAAGCATGTGATCTTTGTTAGAAGCTTATTAGTACTTCTGCTTTTTGCCTTTTGAAGCATGTGATCTTTGTACCTACTCCCTGTTTTACACCCCCTCCCCTTTTGAAACCCTTAATAAAAAACTTGCTGGTTTGAGGCTCAGGTGGGCATCATGGTCCTACTAATATATGATGTCACCCCCGGTGGCCCAACTGTAAAATTCCTTTGTACTCTTTCTCCTTATTTCTCAGTCAGCTGACACTTATGAAAAATAGAAAGAACCTATGTTGAAATATTGGGGGTGGGTTCCTCCAATATTTCACACACACAGGCATGGTGTGAGTGGATATCCTTGTCTTGTTCCAGTTCTCAAAAGGAATGGTTCCAGAGTTTGCCTGTTCAGTATGATGTTGCCTGTGGATTTTCATAGATGAATCATTATTTTGAGTTGTATTTTTTCAATGCTTAGGTTTTGGGGATTTTTTTTTTAATCATGAAGGGATGCTGGATTTTATAGAAAGTGTTTTTCCATCTCTATCCAAATGACCATGTGGTATTTGTTCTCAGTATCTGGGTGACAGATTAATTCATACTCCAAACTTCTGCATCATGTGATATACTTATGCAACAAATCATCATGTGTACCCTTTTACTCTAAAATAAAGGTTGAAATAAAAAAATCTGGAAAAATGAAGAGTACTATCTAGGTGAGATAAGATCATCAGACATTCCAACACCTCACTCTCCAGGGAAAATTGTTGAGTCTGAGTACAAGGTGAAGAGTAGGTTTAACATAGTTAGAGGGATTCAGTATCAGGAGAAACAAACAGACCTTTTGACAGTCAGGTAACCTTGCCTGAGAGAATGGAATCTAGAACGTCCCCAAATGCATGGAGAATTTTTCCCATTGGATATTTGCTAAGGGCTGAGATGAAGTGAAATCTCCCATGGTTAAGTGATTTTTTAGGCAAGGAAAAATCATTAGGTAACAAAACCTGCAGCATACATGTGACAATTTATTTCTTTTTACCAGGATTTTGAAATCAGAGTTAAACTGGATTTAGCTGAATCAATAAGCTGATTGAATTCAGATGATCAGATTTTTATAGTATCTTCCTGATTGAGCAAAGAGTGAATTCTCCCTGGTGAAATTACATCAAATTCTGGATCCACATTTTTATAAACAAATTTACAGTATATAATTTCATGGCAGACAGAAAAGGACATGAATGTATGAGTAATATCAAGAGAGAAAAAAGAAGCCAACTCCCAAATGATACATCTGTAGGAACTAGCATAGCCTACCCAATTATAAAATAATTATTATAAATTCATCAAGTAAAATGGAAGAAATAATGGTGTACATTTAAAAAGCAGCAATCTATTAGAATCAAAATAATATTCTCATACTGAAAATCACAGTATCTGAAATTAATAATGTATTGACTTGGCTTAAGTGGAGACTGAAAATAGAAGAAAGGATTACATAACTCGAAGCAAAGTAAACACAAAACATTCACAGAGATAAAAGAATGAATAGAAGATACCAGAGAATAAAGAAGATCTGAGACATAGTTTAAAGTTACAACACATGTATATGTCATCTCGGGTGGAGAAACAAGAGAACAGGATACAAAAACAGTTTTAGAAGATTTATAATAGCTTAACTTTTTAAAAACTAGTAAAAGACTATAATCCACCTATACAAGAATTTAGTAAACCTCAAGCCAGATAATGTACCTACACACACAAGGTAAGAAAAAATAAATCAAAGTACTAACAACAAGCCTACAGCTGACTGTTGAGAACTATAGAATCTGGAAGAAACTTGCCTCTTTTTAGAAATCTGAAAAACAAAATAAATAAAGAACAATAAGAGCTACCAAATCGCCAATCTCAAACTATGTACCATGCAAAATTAAGGCAAAATAAACATAGCTTAAGACAAACCAACTGTCTGAAATGAATGGAAATTTAAAAATACATATATCTATACATCCAATAACAACAAAATGCCCATTTCTCTCGAGGACACAAAGACAAGTAATTAAGATAAACCAAATCATGATCCATAAAAGGCTTGTTAATAAATTTTAAAGGAGAGAAACATTCAAAATACACTCTCTTCCAAAATGAATGTAAATTGCAAATCAATAGCAGTGAGATAAATAAAAAGTCTGAAAATATTTGGAAATTAAATAGCAAATACATGAAGAACTGAATAAAATGTTAATAAAATATTCAAAACTGAATAATATCACAACATGTGTGATAAAAGTTTCCAAATAATTTTGGCTTTGTCATTTCTTCTTTCATATCAGTTTTTACTTCATGTATTTTAAAGCTCTGTCATTAACAGCATACACATTTAGGATTGTTCTTTCTTCTTGGTTAATTGACCCTCTTATTTTTGTATAATATGCCTGATCACTGGCAATTTTCTTTGATTTACAGTCTAATTTGTCCAGTATTAAATTGGCCACTTCATTTTCCTTTTGCAGGCATGCATTTTTCTATGTTCTTTCACTTTTAGCTTGTTGACATCATAGTGTATTCACTTTTTTTTTTTGTATCCAGTGTATAGTTGGAACCCATTTTATTTATTTATTTAATCTGAAATTTCCCTTTCACATTTTGTTTATATAGGCCAATTACTTTAAATGCATTTATTTAGTAGAATTCAAATCTAGCATTTTATTATTTATTTTTGTTTGTCCTACCTGTTTGTTGTTGCTGCTCTGCTCCCTATTCCTGCCTGCTGTAGAATTATTTGAATACTCACATTTATGAACTGACTTCTTGGTTATATTTCATTGCATCATTATTCTTTTCTTGGTCACCGTATAAATTAAACTATACTAAACTACACTTTCACATTCTATTTAGTTAACATTGTACCACTATAGAACTAAAATGTTCTCATTTAGAACTAAAATGTTCTCATTTATTGTTATATTTGGTATGTACAGCACATCTGCATGGATTGAAACCCCACCCATTAAAATATTATTAGTTTTATTGTAAGTGAAATTTATTTTAATTAACTTAAGTGAGAAAATATTTTATTTACGGTTATTTACCATTTTTGTTGCTTTTCCTTTAAGCTTTACATCCTAACTCTAATTTGACTTTTTTGTTTGTTTGTTTGTTTTTGAGAGAGGATCTCTCACTCTGTTACCCAGGCTGGAGTGAAGTGGCACAATCATAGCTCATTGTAACCTCAGACATCTAGGCTCAAGCAATCCTCCCATCTCAACTTCCCAAGCAGCAGGGACTATAGGCACATGCCACCATACCCAGTTAATTTATTTTACTTTTTCTCTTTGTTTTTTTAATTCTTTTGTAGTGACAGGGTCTCACTATGTTGCCCAGGCTGCTCTCTAACTCCTGGCTTCAAGCAATCCACTCACCTTGACCTCCCAAAGTAATGGAATTATAGGCATGAGCCACTATGCCTGGTCTCAACATAGTTTTTTTAGATTCTTTTATTGGCTGAAGTCTTTTAGAAATAAGAACTATGTCTTTTTCATTTCAATTTCTTCCATATGTCCCTATGAAGTCATTTAATTTTAAGTGACTTAATAATTTAATCTATGAGTTCCATATATCTATTTGAATAGTAATTTGTATTACTCTTCAAAGTATCATTTTAAATATAGCAGAACTGAGATAGTTATACTAGAGAGAATTCTTATTTTGCCATATTTATTAGGATTTTGTGTTTGAAAAAACCCAACCACTATATTACAGAAATACATTTTCTTCTAAGTTAAAAGAAAAATTTAGCCACAATGATGAACAACATAAAACCTTAGATTTACATTTCATTGCACATTGCATTTATGGTGTGGGGGTTTTCATAATTATGTATTTCAACACGGTTTCCATAAGTACAACAATATCAATGATGTATGAAATGAGGAAAACCATAGTCATAAGCTTCTTTATGCAAACAAACAAAATATATAAACATCGTTTTGTTTTGTTTTGTTTTCTTTTCATGTGACATGATCTTACATGTTTGTATTTTGCATACAAGTTCCACTCTCTGGATATCCTTTTTGCTTCAAGGTTGCTTGGTGAAGTTCTATTTAACTTTCAGGGTACCAGTCTTACAAATTTTGGAAGTCATTTTTTAAAATTTTATGTAAAATATATTTTCTTTTAAAAGTTTATGTGCTTATTGCAAGAGATTTGTTTAATACAAAAAAAAAGAAAAAACCATCATTTCATAATTCAGAAAGAGCTATTTTATTTGTTTACAACCTTTCAGATCTGTCTACACACGTACATTTTTTTAAAAAAATCAACATAGCAATCATCCTACTATTGTTAATCTTTAATCTGATTTTTTGCTCTTTAAATTATATATTGTGACCATATATCTGGTCAACAAATATAAATCTACATAATTACTTTATCTATGGTGTTATTGGTCAACTTCTAAATTATCTGAGGAATTACTAATTAATATGTATTTAAATTTTCTCATTTTGTCCCTATTACAATGTATATTCTTGTATATGTCTTTGCACACTTGCCAAATAATGTCTGAGATGTTTACAACACTTTTGTTTTTCAGCCAATAAATGTTTTTATATTGATCATTTGATTCTACAAGTTTTAGATAAACATTAAGAATATGAAGATAGTAAACAGAATTTCCTTACACCCAACAACCAGTTTCCTTTGTTACTAGGTGAGTGCAAAAGTAATTGCAGTTTTTGCATTGTTGGAATTTAACGTTTGATATTGGAATACATTCTGATATAAATGTGGTTATGTTATACATCATTTATCTGCAAAAGTAATTGCAGTTTTTGCATTGTTGGAATTTAACGTTTGATATTGGAATACATTCTGATATAAATGTGGTTATGTTATACATCATTTAATGAGCAATTGTCGCTTTATTTTTTTTGCTAATGACTTATTACTTGCTGTTTATTTTAGGCTATGGAAATAATGTTAGACAAAAAACAAATTCAAATCATTTCTTTATTTCAGTTTAAAATGGGTCTTTATTAAATCAGCAGAGACAACTTACAACGTCAACAGTGCATTTGGCCCAGGAACTTACTAATGAACGAACATTGCAGTGATGGTTCAAGGAGCTTTGTAAAGGAGAGGAGAGCCTTGAAGAGGAGGAGCATAGAGGCCAGCCATTGGAATTTGACAACGACTAATTGAGAGCAATCATGGAAACCGATCCTCTTACAACTACATGAGAAATTGTTGAAGAACTCATCATAGACCATTCTATGATCTTTTGGCATTAAAAGCAAATTGGAAAGGTGAAAAAGCTTGATAAGTGTGTGCCTCATGAACTGAATATCAAAAATACATCATAGTTTTAAAGTGTCATCTTCTCTTATTCTATGCAAAAACGATGAATCATTTCTCGATCTGACTGTGACATGCGATGAAAAGTGGATTTTATACAACAACCAGCGATGACCAACTCAGTGACTGGACTGAGAACAAGCTCCAAAGCACTTCCTAAGGCCAAACTTGCACCAAAAAAAGGTCATGCTGTTTGGTGGTCTGCTGATGGTCTGATCCACTAGAGGTTTCTGAATCATGGCGAAACTATTACATGTGAGAAGCATGCTCAGCAAGTCGAGGAGATGCACCAAAAACTGCACTGCCTGCATCCAGCTTTGGTCAGAAAGGGCCCAATTCTTCTCCATGACAACACCCGACTGCACCTTGCACAAAAAAAAAAAAAAAAAAAAAAAAAACTTCAAAAGTTGAACAAATTGGGCTACGAAGTTTCACCTCATCTGCCATATTCTCCTGACCTCTCATCAACTTACTACCATTTCTTTTATTAAAATCAGAAAATTTAATGTTAATGTAATGCTATTATCTGATATATAATCCGTATTCAAATTTTGCCAATTGTCCCAGTAATGTTCTTTATGGCATTTTTTCCCTCTTCCTTGATCTAGAATCCAATTCAGGATCACAGATTATAATTAACTGGCATCTCTCTCCCTTTTTTTTTTTTTAATTATACTTTCAGTTCTAGGGTACATGTGCACAATGTGCAGGTTTGTTACATATGTATACATGTGCCATGTTGGTGTGCTGCACCCATTAACTCATCATTTACATTAAGTATATCTCCTAATGCTATCTCTCCCCCCACCCCACAATAGGACCTGGTGTGTGATATTCCCCTTCCTGTGTCCAAGTGATCTCATTGTTCAATTCCCACCTATGAGTGAGAACATGCGGTATTTGGTTTTCTTTCTTGCACTAGTTTGCTGAGAATGATGGTTTCCAGCTGCATCCATGTCCCTACAAAGGACACGAACTCATCCTTTTATATGGCTGCATAGTATTCCATGGTTTATATGTGCCACATTTTCTTAATCCAGTCTGTCACTGATGGACATTTGGGTCAAAAACAAATAACCCCATCAAAAAGTGGACAAAGCCCACTTGATCATGGTGGATAAGCTTTTTGATGTGCTGCTGGATTCGGTTTGCCTGTATTTTATTGAGGATTTTTGCATCAATGTTCATCAGGGATACTACCATTTCTTAAAACATCTCAACAATTGTTTGCCTGGAAAAATGCTTCCACACCAGCAGGATGCAAAAACATGCTTTCCAAGAGTTTGTCGAATCCCAACGCATGGATTTTACGCTACAGGAATGAACAAAGTTATTTCTCATTGGCAAAAATGTGTTGATTGTAATGGTTTCTATTTTGATTAATAAAGATGTGTTTGAGTCTAGTTATAATAATTTTAAATTCATGGTGCAAAACCACAATTCCTCTTGCACCAACCCTTTGAGAGCTTACTTTAGAATAGCATACTTTTTACAATTACTGAATCAATATTGGTACATTATTAACACAATCCGTACTTCATTCAGACTTTCTTAATTTTTACCTAATGTCTTTTTGTTGTTGTTCTAGGAGCTTATGTAGGATATTACATTACATGTAGTTATTCTGTCTTTAGGCTCCTCTTGGTTGTGACTGTTTTTCAGACATTGTTTTGGATGGCTTAGTAGTTTTGAGAAATACTGGTCAGGTATTTTCCACAATATCTCTCAGTGGGATTTGTCTGGTGTTTTTCTTATGATAAAACAGAGTTTTTGTATTTTGGGGAAAACACTACAAAAGGAAAGTGTCTTTCATCAAAGCGTATATATTAACAATATGAATTATTACACTTAATGTTAACTTTAATCACCTAGGCAGGGTCTGCTATCTGATTTCTCCTCTGAAAAGTTATATTTTTACTACATATTGATAAATTATAATTGTATATATTTATAAGGTGAAAAGTGATGTTCTGATTTTCTAATACAATGTGGAAAAATTAAATTAGGATAATTAACACATCCATTGCATCAAATAGTTAATATTTTTGTGATGACTAATTTTTTTTTCCTTCTTTCCATTCTATACATTTGAGAAGAAGGTTATTATGCATAACCCATGCTTACAGGGTAGACAGTTGTACTAATTTATAGTCCCACCAACACTGTATATGTATTCCAATTAGTACAGCCACTAAGAAAAATGGTATAGAGGTTCCTCAAAAAGGTAAAAATAGAACCACCATATGATTTAGCAATCCCACCTCTGAGAATCTATCCAAAAGAAAGAAAATCAGTATATAGAAGAGATACCTGCATCCTCGTGTTTATTGCAGCACTATCCACAACAGCCAAAATACGGTATCCACTTAAACGTCTATCAACAGAAGAATGGATAAAGAAAATGTGGAATATATACACAATGGATTATTTAGCTCAAAAAAGAATGAAATCTTTTCATTTGTGGCAACATGAATGCAACTGGAAAACATTACATTATGTAAAAGAAGCCAGGCACAGGAACACAAATATCATATATTCTCACTTATATATGAGAGTTACAAATGGGTCTCATGAAGGTAGTTAAATACAATGGTGGTTACCAGAGTCTAGGAAGGGTAGGGGAGATGCGTAATAAAAAGAGGATGGTTAATGGGTACAAAAATGCAGTTAGGTAAAAGAAATAATTTCTAGTGTTTGATAGCACAGTAGCATGGCTATAGTTAACAGTATTTTATTATATATTTTAAAATATCTAGAAAAGTAGATTTGGAATGTTCCCAACACAAATAAATGACAAATGTTTAAGGTGATGGGTATCATAACTACTCAGATTTGATTACTACACATTGTGTGTTCGTATCAATATATCATATGGATCAAAATATCACAAAATATCCCATAAATATATACAACTATTTGGTATACGTGTTTTTTAAGTGAGAAGTTATACTCTACCTCCTTGAAAGCAGAGTATTTGCACAAATTATTTAAGATCTTCTGAGCTGGAAATTTCTTTATTTTTTACGTTTATTTATTTGTTCAATTATTTATGTGAGCAAAGACTCATGGATATTCATTTTACACATTATATTCTAATTCAATAATACTTTATTTTGTTGCTCAAATTGTTCCAACTTTGACCTTTGCGAGCTCTGGTTCTTGTGTCCCTCTCACATAACCCCATAATTGTGCCTATTTTTAAAGTACCTCCTTATGTTTAGCATTAGAAATATTCCAGGAATATCTTGTATATTTCCTGCCCCAGTCCTAGAATCAGTCATTTTTCTAAGTGATTCTGGTGGCTTTTACTGAACAATGTGATTATAAACCAGTATCTGGGAACTAGTTATGCTCTTTGTTCCTGGGGTGACAACTTCTAGTCATTCACAGCCAACAGAGCAAGAAAAAATATGTTGAGTATATTAACCTATATAAATCACATAAATACACATATGTATAAATGTTTCTATATTTTACAATCTATATCTATTTTAATCCAAAATAATTGTATAGTGCTATCTTCAAATCTACTCTGTTACCACTTGGGCCACCTAATCTTTTTTTCCTATCTACAACCTCTTTCTTTGAGAAACCTGGCTGCCCCCATGTACCATAGAATTGTTCAATTCTAGTATGCATGTAAAGTGGTACCAGAACTGTTAACCTGTACCCTCACAGGAAACCACTTTATCAACTGTATACAATGCTTATATTACAGTGTTTGTGTAGAAAGGGTTTTTTTTTTCTTTATCACTTATATACTCTACTTATTTCCAAAATTACTTAGGTCAGAAATGGCTTCTCCCATTCTTTCACTGATCAATAGGTTTCAAATATTTATCCATGTGTTTTCATGACTTTATAGTTCATTTATTTTTATTGTTGAATAATAAAATATTTTATGGTCGTACCAGAGTTTATTTATCCACCTATGCTAGTACGTATTGATTGATTCCAATTTATAAAATTATGAATAGAATTTCTACGAATATTTGCAAGCATTAATTGTGTGAACTCCAGTTTTCAAATTTATTAGGCCAAAATCACATAGAAGTATATGTAAACATATATTACCGTGATTAACCTTTAAGAAACTGCTAAACTATTTTTCATAATGGTTTTCATTTTCCCTAGCCATTAATAAGAGTTTCTTTTGTACCATATCCTCCCCAAGACGAGTACTGACAGTATTTACTGTTATTTATTTGCAACTTGCATTTTAACATTCTCACAGATATCTCATTTTAATTTTAAATTTCCTAATGACATATGATATTAAGAAAATTTCCATATGCTTATTTGCATGTTTATCTTTTTTGGAGGGATGTCCTGTCAAATTTTGTGCTTACTTTTTATAGGTTTTGCATTATATTCAATGGCAAAAGCCACAAATACTTTTGCACCAACCTAATAATTGGGTTGTTTTCTTTAATGTTGAGTTTTAAGAGTTACTTGTGCATTTTGGATACTAGTCCTTTATCAGATATAGATTGGAAATTCCTTACCTGAAAGGCTTGGTACCAGAAGTGTTCTGGATTTCAGATTTTATTCACATTTTGGAAATTTTGCATATCTTGGGGACAGAACCTAAGTTTCAATACAAAATTCATTTATGTTTTATATACACCTCATCGACATACCCTGAAGATAATTTTATACAGTATTTTTAAAAGCTTGCGCATGAAACAATGTGTTGACTGTGAGCCACCACATGAGGTCAGTTGTAGGATTTTCCACTTGTGGCGTCACGTCAGTGCTCAAAATGTTTTGAAAGATGGAGAATTTTGGATTTTTGATATTTGGATTAGGGATGTTCAACCTGTATGTGTTTTGCAAACATTTTAACCCAGTTTTGGCTTGCTTTTCTTCTCATTCTCTTAAACTATTTGGTAAAGCAGAAGTTTTAATTTTTAATATAATTCTATATATTAGTGTTTGTTTTCATGGATCATACTTTTGATGTTGTATTTAAGACCTTATCACCAAGACCGAAGTGAAACAGATTTTCTTCTCTTTTATCCTACAAATTGTATAGTTTTCCATTTTACACTTATTTCTTTAATCCATTTTGAGTTAATTTTTCTAAATGGTATAAGGACAATTTCTAGATTAATTTTCCCTCTTTTATGAATTCACTTTAATCCTTTGTCAATGATTAGCTAAGTTGTGCTTGCCACATATTCCTGAAGTTTCACATTTCTCCTTTATTTTTATTTTTATTTTTTGAGACGCAGTCTCGCTCTGTCGCCCAGGCTGGAGTGCAGTGACCGGATCTCAGTTCACTGCAAGCTCCGCCTCCCGGGGTTACACCTTTCTCCTGCCTCAGCCTCCCAAGTAGCTGGGACTACAGGCGCCGGCCACCTCGCCCCGCTAGTTTTTTTTGTATTTTTTTTGGTGGAGACGGGGTTTCACCATGTTAGCCAGGATGATCTTGATTTACTGACCTCGTGATCCGCCCGTCTCGGCCTCCCAGAGTGCTGGGATTACAGGCTTGAGCCACCGCGCCCGGCCCACATTTCTCCTTTATGACCATCTCTAATTCTGATCCTCTTGACTCCCCGCTACAAGCACCCTTGTTATTACGTTTGGTCCCTACAGATAATGCAAGATAATTTCTCCATTTCTAGATCCCTTAATTTTTCACCTCTGCAAATTCCTTTTTTTCTTTTTCATGTAGAGTAACATATACACAACATCTTGGGGTCACCATGGGGGCATCCTTGGTCCCCTACCGAAGAGTCGTTTGAGTACTTTTATCATTCTGACTTATATAGGCAAATATAATTACTCTCTCCAAGTCAAAAAAAAAAAAAAAAGAAAAAAGAAAAAAATAAATAAGCTGTATAAAATTTAACAAAAATTCCCAGGTCACTTGAGAAAATGTGACTTACCATGATTGCAATTCATACAACTTGACTACAGATCCATGCTCGTGATTATGAGTCTTTCGGTTAATGGTTAGGCAGCAGAAATTTGAATGGACAATTTAAAATATCATTTTTTTTTTGAAGTGATAATTGGCTATCTGTTTTCTTTTAAGTATAGCCAACTGGGTTAAGAGGAGTTCAAGTGAGTTGATTTTATAAGTGACATCTACATTGGCAAAAATAATGCATTGGGTACCTAATGTGATTTAGAGTCATTTACTGTTGAATATTTATTTACTTGAGAAATGTTTACTTTGCTATTACAATGTTATATTCTTACAGTAAATATAAAGTCCTATTCTAATTTATCAATAGTTTATAACATTTTAAGTCAAATTTAAAATTTAAATATACACTACTTCTAATGTAAAAATAATTATAACATTATTTTTGTGCACATCTGCTAAATCAAAAAATTAGTAGAATGTACAGTAAAGCAGGATATATTATTGTGTATTACTTTACTGTGCACTGAGCATGAAACTAAAGTGTATTAAATTTCACAAGTTATCCTCATGTTTATAAGCTTAAAATGTCTCATCAAAGAGGTGAGAGACATGTTCTCATTGCTTCTTCCATCTGCCTATTCTTCTACTGTACAAAAAAGAGTACCTGACAACTAAAATTCATATGGTTGTAGATGTCTATATCTAGCTGTTTTATGTTTGACAATTAATTATATGTGTGGGACCAGCAGCAAAACAAAGATATATAATTAGAAAGCAAATTAGTTCTCACTGTATCACTCTATATTAAGTAGATTGAATAAAATTTTTTTAAAAAATGATGTGGAACACATAGAACCTTGATATATGGATTAAGCTAAAACCTTGTTATTGGTAACATTAAATTTGTTTGAATCTACTCATTTTTCATACTGTTGCCATAAATAGGATTTTTGATTTTAGTTATAATACTGAAATTGTATGTTGCTTTGATCAAAACATATATCAATGATTCCTTTGGCCAAAAAACAATTTGCATAATCAAAAATCTATTGTGAAACGTCCAACGACAAAACAGTGAAGTAAAAATGATTTAAAAAACTAGTAACTTACTTTGTTTAATATTGATTTATTTAAATTGTTGTTTAAAGAGTGAAATAGAAAGAAGACAATCTATTCATTTAGCGACATTCAGAAACACTCCAGTGCTTATTATTAACACCTCTCATGCAAAATATTAAAAACCTGATGACACAACTTTACAGTAATTGAAATGTAGAAGATCTGGAGTCACAACAAATCAATAATATTATATAATATCATTATGATACATTGTCTTAACCCTAAGTGGTTTGTATTACCTGGTTATTTTTAGGTCATTCCTTATGAGGAGTTTTTATAACCATTTAGGGAGAAATAACAATAGAATGACATTTAAGTATATACATTGTCTAAAATGGGAAGTAATGTTCAAAAAAACTAAATAGACATTAACTAGTACTAGTATAAACGTAAATTTTCTACTTATTAGTTTTGTTGTAGTTAATTCTATAAATGATTACTTTATCTTCCGGGTTTCAGAATAACACTCTTAGCTAGACCTATATTTTACATCTTACAGTTGAAAATTCTCTCCAGTTATTTATTTGTAATTTTCTAGAAAATTAAATTTAAGAGTTCGTTAAGTTAATAAAGGCTGATGATTTTCCTTTGCAAAGAAACTTTGTGGTGTTAACCACTCTAATACTTTCAAGGGTACAGTGCATGTCTAGACCCTGAGGACTTTGAGACTTATCATAACAAATTTCTTTGCTATTTCTTTGCTTTGATGATGGCTTCAGTTCCAACTACCCTGGGTGTGTTAAGTAATTTATGACTTGCTACCTGATTTGCAGTTACCCTTGTCATTGCACTTGATATGCACAATTTTGTTAAATAAAAAATATTTTAAAGAGGCAAATAAAAGTAAATTCTGTCTTTTGAATAACACTATATTTAGGCCTGTGTGAGAGAAAAATTGCATTGGATCGAGTTAACAAGCAAGGAAAACTTCTCTGAAAACTATTACAAAAGAGAAACAACCTAAACCCACTGAAACAAAAGTGGGGCAAGTTTTAAGCACTGAAGTGGGCTAGTAGACAAGGAATGGAGGACACTCCTTCCTTGGGGTGGCTGGTCAATGTGGTTAGGCCATCTGAATTTGCTGATTGGTACTTAGTGATGTCAAGCTTCCACCTTCCCATAGAGACTGGGAGACAGGGTCTTTATCCTCCTTGATAATTACACTTCAAAGAAATGACTACAGGTCTTTGAAAAAGGCATTTCTAGATTGTAAAACTGTCAAGACATTGGGAGAAGATTTATATCTTCAATGGGCAGAGAAAGAATCTTCTATTATAAGTTCTCTAAAGAAATTGCTCTAAGCAAAGTTAGCTCTAGGGTCTAGAGTGAATAAGAAGCCTAAAGTTTAGTCAAGCTGAGGAAAATTTAAAGCCATTATGATCATTTGACAAATACACAGATTTTTAAAATACAGCCAGATTGTTTAATAACTGTGCAATGTAGCATTTATGGTACATATTTGTACCTATCCATTTTAAACACTATGTTACTGGGAGTGTAAAAGGTAATCAATGGGCTGCTGGAGAAATTGTCATTCTAGAGATCAGGAAAAACTTCACAGAGAAAGAGAAGGTGACACTTTCTATGATGTAAATTTCTTCAACATCAAGACAGAACCTCCAGAGGTTTTCTAGCTCTTCCTTGATTGATGACTACATCCTGATGGGTGAATGTCAGCTGGATCATTTCATTGCAGGAAATCCAATATAATGTGATGATTAGATTAACATATAATGACAAATGAGCTTGGTCTCATTTTGGAAAGTTTTATGAGAATTACTTTAAGTAGTATAATGATTTGCAGATTACTAATTACCATATGTTTTATTTTAGACTGTCTGAAATGATTTTTTTTGTTTTGTTTTGTTTTGTTTTTTGAGACGGAGTCTCGCTCTGTCGCCCGGGCTGGAGTGCAGTGGCCGGATCTCAGCTCACTGCAAGCTCCGCCTCCCGGGTTTACGCTGTTCTCCTGCCTCAGCCTCCCGAGTAGCTGGGACTACAGGCGCCCGCCACCTCACCCGGCTAGTTTTTTGTATTTTTTAGTAGAAACGGGGTTTCACGGTGTTAGCCAGGATGGTCTCGATCTCCTGACCTCGTGATCCACCCGTCTCGGTCTCCCAAAGTGCTGGGATTACAGGCTTGAGCCACTGCGCCCGGCCTGAAATGATATTTTTATTAAATACTTTCAATTATTCTATCATAAAAGAGAGGTTTTTTTTGTAAATTTCCAGACAATATGTATTTTAATTTTCTCAAATGTACTTAAGACATATTTTCAACAATTTATATGTAAAAGTATATTACAATATAGGAGTGAGACATGACATATTGTAAAATAAAATGTCTTTACATTTTAATCAAATAAAACCAATGCGAATGTTTGTTTTTACATTTATCATAATCTTTAAGAAAATGTTGTAGTAGGATTCACTTTTAATATTCCAAGTTTAAGATAATTAGCTTAATTTTAAGTAAGGAAAGGATGTTTCTTTAGCCTCATGCTATTGCAAATGGAGTGAAAATTGTCCTATACTAAAATAAGAAAGAAATGGCAAAAGTGG
>NW_016804590.1:218745-221960 GCF_001698545.2 Rhinopithecus bieti | reverse complement strand
GATCTCCTGACCTCGTGATCCGCCCGTCTCGGCCTCCCAAAGTGCTGGGATTACAGGCTTGAGCCACCGCGCCCGGCAGGAAGTTTTAAATTTTGTGTTTATTTTTAAAGTCAAGTGAATTTTCCATTGATATTTTAGAATATTTTTAGAATATTGTTATTATATTTTTATTATTTAGTATACAAAGTATATTTACTTTGTTTCTTTTATCTTTGAGGATTTTTTTTTGCCTTATGATGTGTTTGATTGGTATGCAGTATTTGTAAGCTATAGGCAAGGAATGTTATAGAATAATTGTGAACATTATCTCTTTAAATATTATTGCATCACTTATATTTAAATTATACTAGGCTATCTTTGTTGACGGAGAAACTGAGTCTCAGATAAGTAACAGGACTTATCACAGGACTGTTAATGTGTGGGGCTATCATTGTAAGAATTATTTTTTTCTCAAGCTTGGTAGAAAATAGAAATATCCCTCCCAAAACACTAACACACAAGAGAAAATGAGGCTAAAACAATGGACAAATTAAATTATAAGAAATTAGAAATAATGTCCTGAAGTTACCAGATTAACTGTCACCAGAGGCTTATATAGAAACTGCATTATAATTTCTCAAATCCCAAAGCAAAATCTCTGGTTACAAAAAAACACATAAATACATAAACAAATGAGTAAACAAACAGCAGGATGGTCAATAATGTGAGAATGAAAGTTTTTGTGGGTCATTATCAAGAACTTTTCCTGCTATTTGTAACTTTCATCTATGTATTGCAAATAGTGGTTCTTGAAAAGACTCTTCAGGCTTACAAGGTCATGACTTAATCTTGGCATGCTCCATAAATTGTGACAGTTGGTGATAGTGCCAAGGAGAATCAAGTACTTTACTCATCACGTAAAATGCTCCCCAGATGTTGAATTTCAGGATGTCTTCTGAAGTGCAAAATGAATAGCATGTGCCAGTGGGTCACACAGCAGGTAGAAGACAAGATTTATATGTGTGGAAGTGACTGTTAGCGGTATAAAGGCAAATGGTGTGGTTTCCATGAACCTGAATGATCTGTATTGTACACTTCTTAAAATGCCTAGCTCTTTCTACTTACACTGTGAAACTCTTGCCACAAACTTGTTTAACAGCATAATGTTTTGTAGCCATTTGAAAGCAGAAATGTTTTGTAGTATGTAACAAATACCCAATATTTTACTTAGGAATAAATTGTTTATATATTTCATCGTATATTAATTTATTTACTCATTCATACTAAATCAATTTGACAATTTACTCATTTATTAAGAAATGGCTAGTTCTTGGTAGAATGATGAAGACAGGTAAAATTTCTGGTTTCAAGCCATCTATATTGCAGTGAAGAGGATATAAAATAAAATAAAAAATAAGTGTACAGAATATCAGGTTAAAAGTTATGAAGAAAAATAAAACAAAGTAATGGTGTTGAGAATAACTGATTGTGGGAAATATTTTAGAAATAGTTGACGGAGAAGATCTGTGCTATAAATTTCATTCAGGAATCTAACATTAAGTAAAATAGGGAGTCATGTGGTAAGTGTAATAAGTGTAAAATTACCAGTAACTAATGTCTTTGAAAACTATGAAAGAACACTCACTTTAATAAATGTTTAGGAAATGTATTTCATAGTATATGAACCCAATTTTTATGGGTAAAATCGTTTTAGAAATATATATGGCTACCAAGAAAGCCTTTTAGGAAGATGGATATGTAAGCACAGGTGATGAGATAAATGATAACACATTATTTTGAAAGAAATGAAGAGCAACGTTAATTAGAACATCCATATAAAACACATAATCACATCCACATTCACCCCTAGAAAATGAAATGAAAAGTCAACAACAGATTAACAACAGTTTAGTAGGTGGACCTAAATATAACTTTTGAGATATAATCAGAAGAAGTCTTATACATCCTTATTGCCTGTCTTAGTACATCCACGCTGTTTAACAGAATACTGTAAACTAAGTAGTTGTGATCCCTAGTCTTGATAAGCAACTTCAGTAAAGTCTCAGGATACAAAAAAGACAAAGGAAGTGAAAGATCTCTACAAGGAGAACTATAAAACATTCACAGAAGAAATTGGACATGACACAAACAAATGGAAAAACATGCTAATGATTTGGAAAAATCAATATCATTAAAATGACTATGCTGCCCAAAGCAATCTACAGAATCAGTGCAATTCCTGCCAAATTACCAATGTCATTTTTCACAGAATTAGAAAACAAAATGTTAAAGGTCAGATGGAACCATTAAAAAATGGGCCAAATAGCCAAAGCATCCCTAAGGGAAAAAAATAAAAGAAAATCTGGAGTCATCACTTTGTTTGACTTCAAATTATACTACAAGTCTATAGTAACTAAAACAGCATGGCAGTGGTACAAATATAGAAACATAGATCTGTATCAGTGGAACAGAATAGAGAACACAGAAATAAAACCACATGCCTACAACCATCTGATCTGGGATAATGTTAACAAAAGTAAACAATAAGAAAAAGACAGCACTGTCAACAAATGATGCTGGGAAAACTGTCCAGTCACATGCAGAAGAATGAAACTGGACCCCTATCTTTCACCATATTCATAAATTAACTCAGGATGGATTAAAGACCTAAATGTATAATCTGAAACTATAAAAATTCTAGAAGACAACCTGGGAAACCTCTTCTGGATATCAGCCTAGGCATAGAATTCATGACAAAGGTCCCACAAGCAAGCACAACAAAAACAATAAACAAATAATACATAATTAAACAAAAAAGCTTTTGCACGGAAAAAGAAATAATCAACCGAGTAAACACAAACTACAGAATGGGAGAAAATATTTGCAAATTGGCCTCTGATATACACCCCGAATCCACAATGAATTCAAACAATTCAACAAGAGAAAAACAAACAACCTCATTAAAAACTGGGCAAAAGATACGAACAGATATTTCTCAAGAGAAAAAAAAAAAAACGTAAGCAGCCAACAAACACATGAAAGAAATGCTCTTTTCACAATAGCAAAGACTTGGAATCAACCCAAATGTCCATCTGTGACAGACTGGATTAAGAAAATGTGGCACATATACACCATGGAATACTATGCAGCCATAAAAAAGGATGAGTTTGCGTCCTTTGTAGGGACATGGATGCAGCTGGAAACCATCATTCTTAGCAAACTATCACAAGAACGGA
>NW_016804590.1:187155-216335 GCF_001698545.2 Rhinopithecus bieti | reverse complement strand
TGTTCTCACTCATAGGTGGGAACTGAACAATGAGATCACTTGGACTCGGGAAGGGGAACATTACACACCGGGGCCTATCATGGGGAGGGGGGAGGGGGGAGGGATTGCATTGGGGAGTTATACATGATATAAATGATGAATTGATGGGTGCTGACGAGTTGATGGGTGCAGCACACCAACATGGCACAAATATACCTATGTAACAAACCTGCACGTTATGCACATGTACCCTAGAACTTAAAGTATAATAAAAAAATGAAAAAAAAAGAAATGCTCAACATTAGTAATTATCAAAGAAATAAATTGAAATCACACTGTGATATCATCTTACACCAATCAGAATAGCTATTAATAAAAAGTCAAATAAAAATAACAGATGTTGTCATAGAAGTGGAGAAAAGGAAACACTTATACACTGTTATTGGGAATGTAAATTAGTTTGACACCTATGGAAAATAGCGTCCATCCAGCAGTCTCACTGCTGGGTATCCACCCAAAGGGAAAAACAAATGCATTATATAAAAAGACATTGCACTTGGCACTACTCACAATAGCAAAGTCATAGAAATAATCTAAGGGTCCACCAACAGTTGATTGCATGAAGAAAATGAGGTACATATATTCCTTGAATACTAAGCAGCTATAAAAATAAATGAATGCAATTATGTCCTTTGCAGCAACATGGACAGAGCTGTAGGCCATTATCCTAAGTGAACTAACTCAGAAGCAGATCAAATATCGCATATTCTCACTGTTTCACAATGGGTACATAGGGTCATAATGATGAAGATAAAAGACACTAGGAACTCCAAAAAGGGGCATAGTGGGAGGGAAGTGAGCGTTGAAGAATTTCCTATTGGGTACAATGTTCAATATTTGCGTGATGGGTCCACTAGAAGCACACATACTCCTGAACCTAATTTTAAAAAATAAGAAAAATGACAGATATTTATTTCTCACAGTTATGCAGGCTAGAAATTCCAGATTAACGTGTCAGCAGATTTGGTGTCTAGTGAGGACCTGCTTTCTTATAGACTGTGCTTTCTGTGTCCTCACGTGGTGGAAGGGGTGACCTAGCTCTCTGAGGTCTCTTTTACAGGGGCACTTATCTCATTCTTGAAGAGAAAGCCCTCATGACCTAATCACCTCCCAAAGGCCCCACCTTCTAATTACATTGGTGATTAGGTTCCAACATATGAATTTTGGCTGGACACAGACATTGAGACCATAGCATCATTTTAAAATTAATTATAATTTTAGAGGTGAGAAATCAAAGGCATGGATACATAGGCAACTTTGTCAAGTTCAAAAAACTAGTGAGTGATGTAAGAAAGCGTGGGTACTGGCTGGGCGTGGTGGCTCACGCCTGTAATCCCAATACTTTGGGAGGTCCAGGCAGGTGGATCATGAGGTCAGGGGATCGAGACCATCCTGGCTAACGCGGTGAAACACTCTTCTTTACTAAAAATACAAAAAATTAGTCAGCCGTGGTGGCGGGCGCCTGTAGTCCCAGGTACTCGGGAGGCTGAGGCAGACGAACGGCATGAACTCAGGAGGCGGAGCTTGCAGTGAGCCAAGATAGCGCCACTGCACTCCTGCCTGGGCGACAGAGCCAGACTCTGTCTCAAACAACAACAACAACAACAACAACAGAAACCCTGGATACCTCTGGATGTCCAAAGATATCCACATGCTATCACCCATTTTTAAAATGCAGTTTGAAAAAAAAATACTTTTCTGATAAATTTGAATCCCAATAGGGTATTTGCTATAACGAATTATTTAATGTTGTGGCTGTAAACAGATTTAAATTATATATAACACTATTTTAAAGAACATATCCTAAATAACACAACTGGATTAAATACCATTATCAGTCATGTCAGTAAACCGTTAAAACAAACTGGATTTGTCCAGGAGCTTGTTAAAGTGAGAAGGGATGAAAGCCAGTAAAAGTTGCATTAGGAGATATACCTAATGTAAATGACGAGTTAACGGGTGCAGCACACCAACGTGCACGTGTATACATATGTAACAAACCTGCACTTTGTGCACATGTACTCTAGAGCTTAAAGTATAATTTTAAAAAAGTTGTAATTGAGTATAAAATTATCTAATGGAAGTTTTTAGAAATCAGTTAGATAAAACCATCCTTGACATTTAATTTCTGGTTCTCTTCATGAGGGACAAGTAACCTAAAAACCCTCTTGAGGTGCTGGCAACCCATTATTTATCTTAAGGTAAATATTTTGATTAAAAGCAGGCTGGCCTATTTTTTCTATGTGTTACAATCTCTATTGAAATGAATTTCAGTGGATGAAATTGAAACAGTCTAAGAAAAAAGTCAAGTCTGAAAGAAATCTAGATTTTTTATCAGTTTTATATTTCTCCTGAGAAAGATTATTTTAAAGAATTTTAATAGACATGGGAATACTATAGGCTTTTATGTTTAAACTTTAGGTTTATTTTCTTATAAATAACTAGAATGTAAAATGCATAATCATTTTTAATTAGTTATATGAAATAAAGAAATAGCAAATACAGGAACTGTCAAACAGGGAGACTTGGATTCTCTTAGATAGTTACGTGTCATTTTAAAAAATTATACTTCTGTTCTATTTGGATCTCTTTAATCCCAATCTGTACAACTGCAGAAGCAATCCCTGATTCTTATTTTGTCATCCAAATAGCAAATACATTTTTCTCCACAAATTCATATATATTTCATATTTAACATCCTCACTAATTACTTATCTGTGTGTTAGTCTTTTTCATACACTACCAATAAAATTTTGTCTCTCTCTGCAAATTATATGAAGAAATTACCAAATGAGAAGTTACATATCGTTAGGATAAATAAAGACAATTATTTTGGTAATGAATTAGGCAATAACTATGATGTGCAATAATAATAGTAGCCACTTGACAGTCACTCATTCATCTTAGGACCTTAAAAGGAATTTTTCAAATGCTAATATAACTATTAAGTTCTCATTTCTAAATTATGAGGAAATATTTTATATTTTTCTTTTTACTATTGATATATGTTTGATTTATGTCATGTTTAATTAATTTATAATCTTATATTTTAGTAATTTACTTGTTCTAAGAGGTGAAAATGCTGCCTTCCTTTTCAATAAACTCCACTCTAGATTTTTCAGATGTTAATTGCATATCCAGGGACATTTCTATAATCACATTTTGTATACACCTGTAGAAACTCACATTTTGCAACCAATTATGAATAATATGTGTACCACAACCAATTACAAATATATATAATGTTCCACATTGTTCTTAATTTGGTAAAGATCATGTGGTTATGATGATATTTTGATATTATACTTCATCAAAATTCTATCACCAAAAAACTGATTGGATTTAACCTGAACTTAACTGAATTTATAGTATCAGTCACAATATGATGTCAAGTGTTTTAATGTATATAGAACGAACTTCCTAAGTTTTACTTAGGAAATTTGATAGGCAAAGCAAATCATTATGAAATTCAATTTTTATTTTATATTCTCTTGAAATATCAAATGAGGCTTATATATAAAGGACATCATTTAATTGAAAGTGAAATTCCATTTCTATTAATGGGACTAACTAATGGTATTAGCAATCATTGCTTCACTTTTCATACACGTAAAAGACAAATTGAAAGGAAAAATGAGCTAAATAAAATTAGAATGATCATTTGATATAAATGAAAAGTCAGGCTTTAAAGATCGATATGTAAATATATTTTCTGCAGTTGTACAAGCTAAATTGCCAATGTCAGGTCACAAAAATCACTACTATTTTGAAAGTGGATGCTGACATGATCAGCGATGTTAACAGTTCCTCATACTGAAATGGTAAATGTCAATAGTTTGTGCAAATTACACATTTATCTTCAAATTCTTTGAGAAACAAAATTATTTAGACATGCATTTTAGCTCAATGTGATGGGAAATTATTATTGTATAACACAAAAACAAATACCATAAAATAGTTTGTCTACAACAGTGTCTCTAAACAGTCTCTATAATAAGTGACAAATCCATCGCATCAAGGGTAATTAGTCTACTCTCTTTAGGTTCTATGCTAGTACTGTTCATACTTACTCTTATTGCAGGCACATACCTTGCACGTAATTCCCTCCCTATTTCCCATTCTACCTGCCTATTAGCACTCTCGAGGCTTCATGTATCTGAAAGGCTGAAGCTCTCTATGTATCCCAATTGTCTAGCATACTACGGTCCCAAAGGGTTATAGGTATATTTCTCCTATTAGCACCCAAGACTGGAAGAATTAGCAGTCTCGAGTTTCTCCCATCCAAAGACACCTTAAATATGTGAGTGCCTGTCTGTTATCTATTGTATGAGTCCATTTTCACACTGCTGAGAAATACATACTCAAGACTGGGCAATTTACAAAAAGAAAAAAGGTTTAATTGGGCTCACAATCCCACATGGCTGAGGAGGCCTCACAATTATGGCAGAAGACAAGGAGAGGCAAGTCACATATTATGTGGATGGTGGCAGGCAAAGAGAGAGCTTGTGCAGAGAAACTCCCGTTTTTAAAACCATCAGATCTCTATCCATTCACTGTCATGAGAACAGCATGGGAAAGAACCACCCCCATGATTCAATTACCTCCCACGGGTCCCTCCCACAACAAGTGGGAATTATGGGAACTACAAGATGAGATTTGGGTGGAGACACAATGCCAAACTATATCATCTATAGAAGATACGTCTATTCTTTTTAGCATCAGAGAAAGTGGAGTTATGAATGATTATCATTCAAATTAAATTATTTATTAAATTGAGAATTATGTTGACAACAAATATACGTCACACATTATCAGACAAGATGTTAGAGAAACTACAAGTATAGAATGACCATCTGCCAAATTCTGCCTGGTTTATTTTATACAACCAGACATTAACATTTATTAAAAAAAAAAAAAAATCTGGAGCCGAGTATGGTGGGCACTCACCTGTATTCCCAGCCACTTGGGAGGCTGCAGTGAGAGGATCCCTTGAGTTCAGGCGTTTGAGGCTGCAGAGAGCTATGATCACAGCACTGCATTCTAGCCTGGGCAACAGAGCTTGACCCTTTCTCTTAAAAGAAAAAAATATCTAGTAAAAAACTATGACAAACTAATACCAAAAATAACAAACTTAACCACAATTATGAAGCCCATTATAAATTGTTTGGTTTAGTTCAAGATATTTGCATCTGAAGAACAGAACAGCACATAACAAATCCTCCTTAGAAGGGGTCTATATTATTTAAAACAAACCAACAAAAAAAAAAAGAACTTTAAAACAGGTCATGGTGGCTCATGCCTGTAATCCCAGCACTTTGGGAGGCTGAGGTGGGTGGATCACCTGAGGTCAGGAGTTCAAGACCAGCCTGGTCAACATGGTGAAAGCCCATCTCTACTAAAAACTAGAAAAATTAACCAGGCGTGGTGGCAGGTACCTGTAATCCCAGCTACTTAGGAGACTGAGGCAGGGAGAATCACTTGAGCCCAGGAGGCAGAGGTTGCAGCAGTGATACTCGATTGTGCCACTCCACTCCTGCCTAGGCGACAGAGCAAGACTCCACCTGAAAAAAAGAAAAAAGAAAAAAAAAAAAAAAAGCAACTTTGAAAATGACCAAAGATATTTCCCAGATAATTTAATGAGATTTTAATTCAAATCTTCGGGCATTGTTAGCAATTTAGCAGTTGCAGGGAATTTTGTAGACAAAGGAAATTTGTTCCTTCAATTGAGAGCACAGCAAAGGCCCAGGTCTGTGTAACTATTATGATGGTGTTAAATTTTTGAACTTCTTATTAATAATAAAGAAACCCAAATTCATTGCCTATCTGTTGACATCATAGCACCAATTATACCATTGGTTATAACCAAATAATACTTATTGTTTAAATCAATATAAGGGTAACATAAATACCCAGTAGATTTTGATTCATATTTGGTCCTTAAATATTGGTTTGTGAGTTACTATTGATATTCACAGAACCTCAGAAGAAAAATTCATAACACTCTTTTTAGAATTATATTCTTAAATTGTTTTTCTATTTCTTCTTGGTCTTCTAAATAGAATGTACTTTATTTTAGAAAGATAATCTCTCTTTTGTCAATGCTGGTTTTCCAGAACCCAAAATTAATGAGAGAAATATTTTTGAAAGAATGAAATTGCCTGCCTTTCTGGCTCATTAAGAGCCTTCAGGCCGGGCGCAGTGGCTCAAACCTGTAATCCCAGCACTTGGGAGGCCGGGACAGGCGATCACGAGGTCAGGAGGATCGAGACCATCGCTGGCTAACACGGTGAAACCCCCGTCTCTACTAAAAAAACAGAAAAAAAATTAGCCGGGCGAGGTGGCGGGCGCCTGTATCCCAGCTCCCTCGGGAGGCTGAGGCAGGAGGAAATGGCTGAACCCGGGAGGCGGAGATTGCAGTGAGCTGAGATCCAGCCACTGCACTCCAACCCTGGGCGGGACAGAGCGAGATTCCATCTCAAAAAAAAAAAAAAAAAAAAAGAAAAAAAAAAAAAAAAAGAGCTTTACAAAATGACTATGGGTTATTTATAATAAATAGCTTAGTTTAAAATAAATTTATTAATGTACCAACATTCAAACACAAACTCCTATAAGGAAATCTTTTTATTTATTATTTCATAAAATAGAAGGTTTTAACCTCACTATGGGTGACAAAGGTGAAGATGAATATTTGCCTGATGCTTTGTGCTTTGAAAGGTATTTTTTACCTGAGTTAGCATAATCATTGTAGAAAGTTTAGAAAAAATACCTAATTGAAAGAAAAAATTAAAATTACCTGTGATCTCACTTTCAAAATTGATCAGTGTTAATATTTTGGATAACATGTAGGATGTTCTTATGTGCAATATTCCATATTTAAAAAACACTAGTCTGTAAGATTTTTTAGTAATAATAAATTATGATATGTCCAAATCATTTAAAAAATAGGGGCAGATTATTCAGTTTGTAAAGATGAGAGGGGGAAACAGTAAATATTTCTGTTGGTTAAGTCATTTTATCACACTCACAGCCTTTTAAAGTTTGTCTTACTTCAAACATCTTATGTAACATATATTTGGCAGTAGAAGGAAAGGATCCAACTGAGCCAGAAAGACAAAAGCTGATTTCACTCTACTAATGAGTTTCATAGTTGGATAATTGCCAATGCTGTTTCACTTTATTGACAGAACCTGGTGATATCTCATATAAATTTTGATAGAAATATATTTTTCGTAATTCTCTATTTATTTAAAAATACTACCTGCATAAGTTTCTTTCGTAGATGCTGGAGACAAGAGAATATCAGCCACATGTGATATGAACTATATTACAATGTGGCGAAACACATTACATGCAGTGGTACAAGTAGTGAATTCTCCCTGAAACTAGAAGGACAATAACTCGGTAATTATTCTGACTCTGTTAACAAAATTTACTAGAAAAACTAATACATGTTCAAAACTGTGTCATGCTGGCAGCGCATATATAACATACTCTTACCTAGCTTTCTGTTAACAGACTCATGAGGACACTAAAAAGCCAATCTCTTGCAATGGCAATGACTCCTAAAAAGATGAAGAAAACCATGTGAAAAGTGCTGCAGAGAGCTTGTGCAACTGAAGACTTACCCTAAACGTTCTTAGATTTATTATTTAACAGAACATGTTAAATAATGGGGAAGTAGGGAATTTTGTTTTATCTGTAGAATGTGTTTGCATCTATACAGGACATAAAGGATTCTTGGATTGGAGAAACAATCTATCTTTACCCCACTTCATGAGGAATCTTTGAAATTTAAGGAAGTGTTTTCTCTTTTCTAACCCTATTTTTCATATATGATTTCAGAATCTATAATATAACTCTCAGCATAATAATTACCAAATAAGAGAGGAAAAGCAGTATAGTCTCACATCCTGAGGTATGTAGTGGCCTCAACGAACACCACTCCAGGCAGAACTGGGGATTATTTGAGCCCAAGATAAGTGTATTACGGTGATTCAATCATTTTTTCTAATTTACTTTATAAAACAGAACCTGTATTCAGTGGCTTCACAGGTCACACTACATCCCAAAGAGCAAGTGCATTGGAAATGGTTTAGAGTGTAGGCTTTCATGTTCATCAATTACTCGTTATTTTAAAGATAATATCTTTTAACACCCAAATGATGTGTGGGGTGAATAATACTCTAAACTACACCTGATACAGAGTATTGAAATTGATAGAATGTATCTTATTTCAGAAAAATGAAACATAAATATAGAAGCAACGTCGGAAACACACTCTAGAATTTTAGGGGGAAATGTTGTGATACAAAATAAATAAACAATGTCTCATCCTGATCTCTTGAAATAGAGAGCCTGAGGTAAAGTTTAGATGTCAGTGTTTTATTGAAGGAGTGGAATTTCAGCTAAGCAAAAAATGAGAGAATATATAAGGCAGAAAATCAGGGTGTTTTAAGGGATTGTATGTGCTCTCACAAGTAATCACAGCTGAGTGCCTCATTGTGCGGAAAGTCTTCAAATAAGCTGTAGGGATACAAAAATAGATCAGGTGAACATACTTCAGATCAGGCAATTGATTGGAAGATTAATATTCACTTATCTGATGCCTCTTTCTCATCTGTTTTTACTTGGTCGATGTTCGCACCGGAAAATATCAACTCTTTAACACTGCTTGATTTTGTTAACCACCCCTCATGGGCAGCTGCTGTGAAAAGCGGATGTTCCATGATTCTGTTCCCATTGGTCTTAAATCTACTGAATCTTCTTCAGCCCCTACATCACATGACAAATGCAATGAATAAGTGATCAGTACACTTTTAAAATACAGGGCATGTAATAAATACTTTAGGAATTTGTGAGTCATAAGTTTTCTTGTCTTTAAAAAATAAATAGATAATATAAAACGAACAGCTGTCAGTATATTCAAATTAGACAGCATTTAAAAATACAGATTGTAAGCTGAATATGGGCTATGGATTTACCAAATCCTTCAATAGACGATATGCCAAGGTCTGCCCGTCTCTAATGACCAAAGTAATCATTATTGTTAGAAGATAAGACACTCACCATCGTTGGGCTGCTCCTAAGTCTGGATTCCCTGAAGAGTTACAGTTCTCTCCTTTTCTGCTCCCTCCTTCTCGTCACCCACAACGTAGCTAGGGGCAGGGCATGTTTCAGCCCTGTTCACGTTACAGCTCTCTAAGTTCCACCATTTGGCAGATCCTGTTGTGTCTGGAATTGGTAGGTTTTTGGTCTCACTGACTTCAAGAACGAAGCCGCAGACCCTCATGGTGAGTGTTACAGTTCTTAAAGATGGTGTGTCCAGAGTTTCTTCCTTCTGGTGGGTTTGTGGTCTCACTGACTTCAGGAGTGAAGCTGCAGACCTTCGCAGTAACTGTTACAGCTCTTAAAAGTGGCATGTCTCGAGTTGTTCATTCCTTCCAGTGGGTTTGTGGTCTCACTGGCCTCAGGAGTGAAGCAGCAGACTTGCCGTGAATGTTACAGTTCGTAAAGGTGGCCCGTTCAGAGTTGTTCACCCCTCCCGGTGGGTTCGTGGTCTCACTGGATTCAGGAGTGAAGCTGCAGACCTTCGCGGTAAGTGTTACAGCTCATAAAGGTGACCTGGACCCAAAGAGTGAGCAGCTGCAACATTTATTGCAAAAACTTAAAGAACAAAGCTTCTACAGCATGCAAAGTTACCCAACCGGGTTGCCGCTGCCGGCTTCTGGTGGCCTGCTTTTATGCTCTCTGGCCCCACACACAATCTGCTGATTGGTCCATTTTAGAGAGAGCTGATTGGTCCGTTTTGTCAGAGTGCTGACTGCTGTGATTCCAATACCTTAGCTAGACACAGAGTGCTGACTGGTGTGTTTACAATCCTTTCGGGAGACACAAAAGTTCTCCAAGTCCCCACCAGATTAGGTAGACACAGAACACTGATTGGTGAATTTACAAACCTTTAGCTAGACACGGAGTGATGATTGGTGTGTTTACATCCTTTCCCTAGATAGAAAATTCTGTAAGTCCCCACACGACCCAGAACCCCAGCTGGCTACAACTCTCAATGGCACTCACAGTGGAACTTTGCCGCACCTAGTCTGGGCACTCTGGCAGTCAGAGGGATCTTGATCCCCTATCAAGACCAGCAGGCACCAGCATATTGCCCAGAGTGTGGGGCCCCCCGATCCCACGCCCACCCGGAACTAGTGACCACCCTTGGACCCTTGAGCTCCACACATAGCTCTAGCTCCCACCTGTGCCTCTCCCCCCACACCTCCCTGGGAGCAGAGGGAGCCGGCTTCAGCCTCAGCCAGCCCCAGAGAAGGGCCCCCACAGTGCAGCCGCGGGCTGAAGGGCTCCTCCAGCATGGCCTGAGTGGAGGTAGAGGCTGAGGCGGCACAGAGATAGAGCAAGGGCTGTTAGCACTTTGTCACCTCTCACTGTGTTCTTGTTCTACATCCAGGAAGAGTGAGGTACACGGAAAAATGGAGGGCAAGCAAGGCAAAGAGGTGCTTTATTGAGCAACAGTACAGCTTTCAGGAGACTTGAAGTGGGTAGCTCCTTTCTGCAGGCAGTTCCTCCCAATGTCTCTGCAGCCCTCAGCAGAGAGAAAACTCAAAATGGGTAGCTCCTACCTACAGTCAGGTCATTCCAATAAGTGTTCAGTTCTCAGCAGAGAGGAGACCCAGAGTGGGTAGCTCCAATTGGCAGGCAGGTCGTCTTTTCTTCTGTGCAGACCTCAGCACCCCCTCGACCTCCCTCACATGCTTGTCAGCACTCAAATTCCAGAGAGGGATGAGGGTGCTGGCGTGTCAGCACCGCCCTGAATGCACACACACCTGAAGGGGTCGTGATAGCACCCAGGCTCCGTCACAACTTTGCACCGAAATCAGAGCAGACACCGGAACAGGGAGAGGCCAGGCACTCCCATGCCTGCAGGGGCCGGGGGGTTTCCTGAGCCTTGAGAGCACAAGGTTGCCGAGGTCCACAACTACGGCTGGGCACCCCACCAACTCAGAAGGGGGCGGGGCTCCTGCCTGTTCTGGCTCCCACCGGCTTCGTGGAGCACTCAGCCCCAGCCAGGCCTCCCCTGCTGTATCTGGCATCTTTGTGGCAGCCACTTAAGATGGGCTGTTGCTGCCATCACTATCAATTTAATAAATAAATAAATAAGATAAATGTTTCAAAAAGGTCTTCTGTGTGCTATTGTGTAAGAGGGTCAGGCACACATCTTACGTATATGATGCAGTTGTGAGAAAATTTTCAAGTAGAGAAGTGAAGGTTTCCATAGTTTTTTGAACTCTCATTATTCCAAAGCAGAGGCAATGCATAGATATTTTGTAAATAAGATTATTTCAGCAGAAAATAGTATTCCTTGGCCAAGACACAGCAAACCAAGTTCCCACACTGTGTCACGTGTAGGTAAGTGACTCCAGTGAGTCACAGTGTGTTTCCTGGATGAAAAGTATGAGTGTTACATGGGAACTTAGAAGAAATAAAAATTATAAGGCAACTCTCCAGACCTACTGGATCAGAATTTCTGGTGGCGGGGTCAGTAATCTGCATTTAACAAACACTCAATAAGATTCTAATTAAGGTTTGAGAACCACTGGGATGGCCTAAGTGGTGTGGGAGGTAAGACTTAGTTTTTCTAAGAAGTAATTAGGGGATATGTGGGCCCAGGAAAAGCTGCGTCTGTGAATAGTTTTGAGTGACTGGCAAGGTCCCCTTGAACCAGCTCCCTGCTCAGTTACTAAAATGGGGAAGAAATAAGACTCAAGTGCCACCAGATGCTGTGAAATAAAACAGAATGACAATGATCCTTTATGTTAGGGTTTTAGAATGTTTTTTGGTACAGATACCACCAGGTAAAATAATTAAATCATTTTGATATATTTTTCGGGTTGCATTTCCAAAGTGTTTGTGATTCACGTTTTAAAGATATTTAAAGTATGAAGCTATTATTTCTGGTTAGATCTTTTCTTCTTTTAAACAATTTGTAACCGTATTACATAGAAACAGCTTTATTTTGATTTCAGTTCTGTTTTGGATACAACAATATAGTCCTAACACTGTTTAATACAAAGATATACAAATTATTTTAAAATCCCAAATTAATTTATATTTTGTTCCAATATCTTGACCAGTGACTTAAGGAAAATGTTTCTTCTCTCCTATTTCCTTTCTTTCTCTTTTTCATTCCTTCCACTTTGAAATTTCTTTCTTATCTTTAGTCCTTTCTTTCCCTTTCTTTCATCTCTAGGGTTACAAACAAAAATCTACTTATTCCTAGTGCAAAAAAAGGCAACATATTGCAAAAAAAGTAATATGATGAATATGCATTATTTAAGAAACAGAACATTATCAGTATCTGTAGAAACCCCAGCAGGCCCCCTTCTAGTCACTACCCTACACTATATATATATTTATATGAGTGTTTTTTTTTTTCTATTTTTCACTTGTATAATTGAAATCAAGCAATATGGTCTGCATCACTTTTAATTATTTGTCATACAACTAAAGCTATGAAACCATAATAAGAAATATAGAGGGCATTTGCAGATTATTTTTAAATTTATCATCATCAATAAGTAATATATTAGTGCATTAGAAATTAGTATTGTTTTGTACCAAGTATATCAAAGTACTTGAAATATTGCAACTGATATTTCCTAAAATAAAATAGTTCTTTTGTTTTATGTGACGAAACTGCATTTTACTTCTTGTTTTTGGGTTTGCTTTATTAATTCGACAAGCTCAATTCAACTTTTCAGTAATTTAACCAACTATAGTAATTAATTCAAATTTAATTATTTAGATTTAATTAATGCAGCGAAATGCCAAAATATTGATGTAACCTAAGCAACTTAAATGTATCTAAACTCTTTTTACAGACACTCTTTTCTATCCTCATATAGAATATTTCAAATGACTGATGTTTACAGTTTTTCTCATATATATTCTTATAATACTGTAATTTTGCCATTTTTATTTGCCTAAAGGATTGTACTACATAAATTATTCAATTTCTTAGATTTTCACTCAGCACTGTATACTTATGTCTAGTTTTTGATGTTTAATTGTAATATAGCATTATATTTTTCTAATCTATGGGAAAGTTTTATAAGGTTAGATGTGTTTATTTGCTGTTGAAAGTTTGTAAATCCTTCTTACAGAACAACTTAGTAATCTGTACTAGTTATTTATTATGGAAAGGTATTAAAATATTGGTTCCAATTATAAAATGGTAATATCATGCAAATTTTCTATTACTCGAGTCACTTCTGGTAATTTTTTAGTTTTATTTTACTTCTTTATTATTGATATACAATAGTTGTATAAATTAAAAGTCATTCCACTTAGACATGGAACATGACAAAGATGCTCCCTTTCACCAGTTTTATTCAACATAGTACTGGAAGTCCCTGCCTGAGCAATTAGGCAAGACGGAGAAATAAATGTAATACATCATGAAAAGGAAGAAGTCAACCTGTTCTTTTTTGCAGATGACATGATCTTATATTTAGGAAAACTTAAAGAATCCACCAAAAAACTCTTAGAACTTATAAACAAATTCAGTAAACTTTCAGGATGTAAAATCAACATACAAAAATCAATAGCGTTTCTATACACAAACAGCAATCAATATAACAAAAATATAATAATCCCATTTAAAACAGCTACAAAACAATATAATACCTATAAATAAATTTAGCTAAAGAAGTAAAAGAACTCTATAAGAAAATTGTAAAACAATGATGCAAGAAAATGAAGAAGACAGAAAAAGATGGAAGGATACCCCATGCTCATGAATTGGAAGAATTAATATTGTTAAAATGTCTATATTACCCAATACTACAGATCCAATGTATACTGTAGATTAAATGCAATGCAATCCTTATAAAAATACCAATCTGATTCTTCACAGAAATGTTTGTTTTACTTCTGCTAAATACATCTATTTATAATATATATCTGTATATTTAATTTCTGTTACATTCATATTTGATGACCTCTATTTCATTCCTAATACTGTTTTTCTTTCCCTGTTATTTTTCCTTGATAAATCTTGTAAAATTTTATATTTCTTCTATTTTAAGTCTTTTAAGAAAATTAATTTGAGATATTAAATGTTGTCTGTAGGATACTTGTTTTCTACTTTATTGTTTTCTTCCCTTATCTTTATTATTTTATTTCTTCTGATTTCTTTGGCTTTACTTAGCTCTATTTTTATTCCAACTTATATTTTAAAAAATTATTTTCAAATATAAAGATGTAAGCAGTGATGTTCCTGAATAAAAAATAATTAAGTGTATGAATTGTAGCATTTAACTGTAACTGTGTTGTCACAGGGATAATGGTGAAATGGTTGCTTCCACTATTCAAGCTACCAATGTGATGTCAGCAAGCTCATAAAGTTTCTAAAAATTTAACAATGGATCCTCTCAAGTAAAAAATGAACAATTTCCTGCATAAGCCTTCATTTTTGCTATGTGTTATTTTGTGAAGAGTGCCTTGGTTGTGTTCCACAAAATTATAAATGTAGCATTTTGTTTTTATATAGTAGTAGTAAATATTTTCAACGTTTATTTCAATTTATGATGCAGTATTTTTGTGGAATTTTTTTGTTTGCAAGTATACAAGCTTGTCTCTCTACCTATTCTGATATCAACTTACTCAAAATTTAATTACATAATATGGCCATTATGATACCTAATTGTGGACATTGAAACTTGCTTTATGGCATAGCATTAGATTACATTTAATTTGTTAAATGAACTTAGAAGAATCCATGTTCTCCAATTTGCAAATGCAATATTCTATGTATACTCTTAAGATTAATTTTGATAATTGACTTCAAATATTCTAAATAAACTGTTATCTAACGTACCAATTATTCAAAAGAGAGGTCCATAGATCAATTTCAGCATATATACATATAGATACACACACATATACATGTATATGTTTTTTCCATGTAACATATGTAGGACCACACAATTGTTTTAAAAAGCGTAGCTTCCTGGTGAATTCAAATTTTTATCACTATGTCTTTACCCTTTCTGTTTCTAATAATGGTGTTTGGCCTTACTCTCTATTTTGGCTGATATTTATTTATTTATTTATTTATTTTGAGACGGAGTCTCGCTCTGTCGCCCAGGCTGGAGTGCAGTGGCCAGATCTCACCTCACTGCAAGCTCCGCCTCCAGGGTTCACGCCATTCTCCTGCCTCAGCCTCCCGAGTAGCTGGGACTACAGGCGCCGCCACCTCGCCCGGCTAGTTTTTTGTAGTTTTAGTAGAGACGGGGTTTCACCGTGTTAGCCAGGATGGTCTCGATCTCCTGACCTCGTGATCCACCCGTCTCGGCCTCCCAAAGTGCTGGGATTACAGGCTTGAGCCACCGCGCCCGGCTTGGCTGATATTTATAAAAGTCAGCTATTTTTATTTTGATTTATTTTATTTGCTTCCTTTTTTCTGCCATATTTTTGTCTGGAATATAAATTATATTTTTTAATTCCTAACATTTATTTTATAAATACTAGTGTTATGGTTGTTCTCTGCTATTTTTTCATAGTAATCTAACTGATTTCTATATTTTATTATTCCATTCTTAAAAATCCATTATCTCAGGTTAGATCGTCATTCATCTTATGTCAACTTTTCTATTCATTTAATTCATTCTCTGTTATGTATATTAATAATTATCTCCATGAAATAAAATATTTATTGATTTATAAATGGATTTAAGTGTTAGGATTTTCACCCTATCCTTATGATGATTTTATACTAAATATAGTTTATAACCAGAAAAAGTAAACTAGCATTTCATCTTTTGTTTCTGAAGAGAATTCTACATCTCTTTAAAAATATCCAAATTGAAATGAAGTAGTTGAACAGACAAAATGGAATTAATATTTTATTTAGCCTGTAAAAGTTTAACATTCTTTATCAAAATCCCCATATCAGTCAGATTTTCCAATATTTTGAGTTACAAAATGAGACTGTTCCAATAGATGAAGATTTGGGATGGTGCAGCTGTCATTTTTCTCTGCCAAGAAAGATTTATATCATTGCATTTCTCCTGAGTGCAGATGGTATCCAGCAGTTCAATTTAGATTCAGTGAGTAGAAAAAAAAACAGAAATATATATACAACTAATTCTCCAATGTGTTATGCATTAGTAAAATGGTATTCATTTGTGTGTAAATTTGTTTAATTGTATTAATAATTGTAAGAAATGATCCATAAGCAAGTCAATCATATCGGAGGCAGAAAACGTGAAACACCATTTTTATATTCAGATGTTTTGAAAAACAGATGTTTAATTCATAGTAATTAATTTATAATAATCACATGCCATTAATAGAATAATATTTGTTAACCTGGAGAATATAATTACATGACTTGTTAGTGATTCTCTAACAAATCAAGATAGATTATGTGTCTGATCTCTAATTGTATTGATACAAAGTTTAAAATAAAAAGTGGATCAATAACAAGGTACATTTCTCACAATAAATAATCAGAAAGATCATTTTTTAAAATAATGTGCTTTGCCACATTCAGAGCTTTAATTCATTCAATAAATTTCTGCTCATAATATGCTACAATTCTGAAAAGGGCCTTTAATCTAATGAATTATTTGATCCATATCACACCAAGCTACTGATTTAAGTGACCTTTGCTATTAATTTTATTCTTTATTAAATCAAATTACTTCTTCACAATTATAGAAACAGATTTGTTTTATAATACATTTTTTCTCTAATTGCCACTTTTAGGAAACAATGATAGTTGGCATAGGCTGAAATGATAAAATATCCCCCAAATTTAGAAAATACAACTTATCTTTATGATTGATAAATACAACACAAGGTTCATGATCTATAATGAAGCTACCATATGGAGAGTTCCAAATAATTTGTTTGATTATAGCTTAAAACTCCATAGTTATATTTCTCCTTTTTCTAGTAATATATTTAAAATACGTAAGAATGTTTAAAGCAATAATCATAACATTATACATGATAATATATACAGGAAATTAGGAAAAAATAAAACTACATTGGAACAAAATTTCTATTTTTTAGTAGCATTAAGTTAATGTTATTCTGAGGAATACTGTGATAAATTAACGTAGACATTATTATCCCAGAAGTAATCACTAAAATAATAACTTTTTAAAAAGAAGTTCAATATCAAAGTATTTTGTATTTTTAGTAGAGACGGGGTTTCACCGTGTTACCCAGGATGGTCTCGATCTCCTGACTTCGTAATCAGCCCTCCTCGGCCTCCCAAAGTGCTGGGATTACAGGCATGAGCCACTGTGCCTGGCCTATACTTTAAAGGTAAGACACAACTATGTAAAATTTGGAAGAATGGGAAGAGATATACAATTTTAAGATTAAACTTAATAGAGTTGCCATGTATCTATGTACATATATATACATGTGCTTGGTAATAGGACAGAGTTAACAATAATTTATCCTATATTTCAAAATAACTAAGTGATTAGAAATGACATGTTCCTAACACAAATAAATAATAAGCAGTTGAGTTAATGGATACCCCAATTATTCTGATTTGATCATTGCACATTGTGTGCTTGTATCAAAATATCACAAGTACAATACAAACAACTATTGTGTCTACATAATACATAGAAATTTAAAAACTCATAGGCTATAATGTCAGAAAAAAATAAACTTTAAGACAAAAAATGTTATGAGAGACAATTAAGGATATTGTATAATGATAAAAGGGTCAATCCATGAGGAAGGTATAATAATTATAAATGCACATGCATATATAAGATATCACCAAAGCACATGAAAAAAAGCTGACAGAATTAGAGGCAGACATAGACTTTCAGCAACAGTAGGTGAAGTTAATATCTCTTCAAAATAGAAAGAATAACTAGAAAGAAAATTGGGAACAATGTAGATGATGTGAACAATATTATCAACCAAACTAAATTAGCTCACTTCTATAGAACACCTCACAAAACACCAGCAGAATGCACATTCGTTTCCCTCAAATTTTTTACAGAAAATTCATCCACAAGTCTATAAAAGAAATCTCAATATTTGTAAAAATTTAAATCATATAGAATATGTTTTCTATATGTTTTAACCACAATGAACTTAAATGAGAAATCAAAAACAGAGGAAAATATAAGCAATTTGAAATATTTGGAAATCAAATGAACAACACGTAAATAACAACTGGGTCAGAGATGAATTACAAGAGAACTTAGAAAATACTTTGAGTTAAATAAATATAAAAATACAGCATATCAAAATTTATTACATGCTACAAAAGTAGTGCATAAAAGGAAATTTATTAATGCAAATGTTTATATTAGAAAACAGGAAATGAAGCAAAAAGGTGGACAACTAGACTAAGCCAGAAAGAGCTTCTCCCACCGACAGACCAGACTATCAAGAAGACAGGCACGCTCTGAGCAGATCTTCAGAAGGAATACATTGAGGATGGATAGAGGGAGGTTGCTGACCCTGGGATGGAGTGGGAGAAAGCTGGGAATTCTGCACGGGCTGGGTGATAACAGAACTAATTCCTGGCTCTGTGGAGTTCCTGGGGAAGGGGTGAGATAAATAGGTGTGGAATGTCCCAATCTGACCATGTACTTCTGCAATCCTAGCTGCAGGAGACCCTGCGATCCCTAGAGACCTTTGAGCTGGTGGCGGCAACTGCTTGGAGAATTGGTAGGGACAGGACTTCAGTCTGTGCAAAACCGAGAAGGGTTGGCATGGGAATGGTTGCAGTGAGACACATCCACAGAAACTAAAAGCCCAATGCTCACCATGCTCCTCTAGTGACTTTGGCCTTTGTTGACTGTCAGACCTGGACAAAACAGGCCTTTCTTGGCTGTGGGATGGAGCCAGTCTGATCTGATTGTCTTCCTCCCTGCCAGCCTCCCCCAAGGTCTCTGCCTGGCTGAACTCACATATAGCACAGCCTCAGTTGTCCAATAAGGACACTTTCCTGTGGTTACTGCCATAGTTCCTTTGCCAGTAGACCTTGCCTAACCATCAGAAAGCTTCTGCAGGCAGGCACCTGCTGGCATGCACCCACCTGCAGCCTCCTGCCTCTGCTTTGCCAGTGTGCACTCACCCATAGCTCTCCCCGACTGCTTTGATGAGTATGTGTGCAAACCTTGTAGCCCTGCCACCAGCAGTGTGCATGTTAGTATGGAACACAATGCCCTGCTGCCCCAGTGAAACATTTTTGCTGGTGACCCCCAAGAATGTTGTTGCCAGCAGACTGGGAACACGTCAGTCCCTCTAGCACAGAGGATGCTCAAAATGGAAGAGCCAGAGAACAAAACTGTGGGCCTGGGCCCAACCTGCCAGGGTTAGAGCACGCAGCCCTGGAGTGCTGAGCTGAGCCGTGGCCCCTTGAAATCATCCAGAAATGATGCCAGTTGAATGAATCCAACGTATAGCACAGTTAAGTCTTCAAGGGTGTCAAAGAATATGAGGCAAAAAGCCTCATTCAAAGGAAAACATTTTCAAAGATTGAAGGAATATCAGCTCACAGAGATGAGAAAGAATCAGTGGAAGAACCCTGGAAACTCAAAAAATCAGAGTGCCTTTGTACCTTTAAATGACCACACAAGCTTCCCAGCAATGCCTCTTACCTGACTGAAATGGTTGGAATGACAGGCATTGAAGTAAGAATTTGGATGGCCATAAAGATCATCAAGATTCAGGATAAAGTTGAAACGCAATCCAAGGAATCTAAGGAAGCCAGTAAAATGATACAACAGCTGAAAGACAAAATAGCCAATTTAAGAACAACAAAAAAGGATCAAATAGAGCTGAAAAACTCACAACAAGAATTTCATAATTCATTGATGAGTATTACCAGAATTGTCCATGAAAATTTCCCCAACCTTGCTAGAGAGGTTTACATTCAAATTTAGGCAATTCAGAGAACTCCTGTGAGAGAGTAGAAAAGACAACCATCCCCAAAATGCATAATCATCAGATTCATCAAGGTCAATATGAACGAAAAAAGATTAAAACAGCTACAGAAAACGGTTAGGTCACCTATAAAGGAAATCCCATCAGACTAACAGCAGACCTTTCAGCAGAAACTCTGCCACGCAGAAGAGATTAGGAACCTATGTTTAGCATTTGTAAAGAAAAAAATCCAACCAGGAATTTCAGATCCTGCCAAACTAAGCTTCAAAAATGAAGGGGACATAAAATCCTTTTCGGATTTGCAAATGCCAAGGGAATTCATCACCACCAGACCAGACTTGCAAGAAGTCTTTAAGAAACCCATTATATCAACCATACTCTCAAACCACATCGCAATAAAATAGAAATTTATACTAATAATCTTTTTCAAAACCATATAATTACATGCAAATTAAACAACCTGCTCCTAAATGACTTTGGGGAAAATTTAAATTAAGGCAGAAATAAAAAAAATTATTTGAAACAAACAAAAACAAAGATACAACATCCCAAAATCTTTGGGACACAGCTAAAGCCGTGTTAATTTGAAAGGTTATAGTGCAAAGCACCCATATGAAAAAGTTAGAGAGATCTGAAACTGACAACCTAAAATCACACCTAGAGAGACGAAAATAACCAGTAGCATATTAAAAAGCTAGTCCACCAAGATAAAGTAGGATTTATTCCTGGAATGCTAGGTTGTTTAAATATATACAAATTAATAAATGAAATTTATTACATAAATAGAAATAAAAATAAAACCACATGATTATCTCGAAAGACACAAAATGGTTTTTTGATAAATTCAAAACACTTAATATTAAATACCCTCAAAAAACTAAGCATTAAAGGAACATATCTTAAAATAATAAGAACTATCTAGGACAAATCCATAGCTAACCCCATACAGAGTGGGCAAAAACTGGAAACACTCCCCATGAAAACTGGAACAAGACAAGGATGTCCACTCTCGCCACTCCTATTCAATAGAGTACTAGAAATTCTAAACACAGCAATCAGGCAAGAGCAAGAAATAAAAGATATCCAAATAGGAAAAAAAAGAATTCAAACTCTCTTTGCTGATGACATAATTATATTACAAAATGTTAAAGAATCTACCAAAAGGCTCCTAGAAATGATAATCAATATAAATAAAGTTTCAGGATACAAAATCAACGTGTAAAAATAAGTAGCATTTCCATAAACCAACAACATCTAGTCTAAGAGTGAAATCAAGAACACAATTCCACTTACAGTGGCCTCAAAGAAAATGAAATACCTAGGAATATAGCTAACCAAGGAGGCGAAAGATCTCTACAAGGAGAACTACGAAACGCTGCTGAAAGAAATCAGAGGTAACACAAATAAATAGAAAAAACATTCCATGTTCATGGATTGGAAGAATCAGTATCATAGAAATGGCTACACTGCCTAAAGCAATTTGCTTTGCTATTCCTATCAAATTACCAATGTCATTCTACACAGCATTAGAAAAAAAATGATTCTAAAATTCGTATGGCACTAGAAAAGAGCCCAAATAACCAAAATAATGCTAAGCCAAAAGAACAAAACCAGAAGCATCACATTACTTGACCTCACACCGTACTGTAAAGCCACGGTAATAGCTTGATATTGGTACAAAAACAGACACACAGACAAATGGAACAGAATGGAAAAATCAGAAATAAAGCCACACACCTATAACCATCTGATCTTCAGTGAGACTAACAAAAACAAGCAATGGGGAAAGGACTTCCTTCTTAATCAGTGATGCTGGGGTAACTGGAATCCAATTGTACACATGTTATAAAGGAGTTTAAAGTGTTACTGAAAATATGTAGTAATTTAAATAAATTCAATTGTTCTCTATTTTTAAAGAGCTAGATCAGGTAATTTTAGTAAATGCGAATTTCCAGTTTGAAGACATTGCTTTAAACACAAACATTTGCAACTGTTTCTTCTGAGAGTTAGAAGGGAGAATAATAAGAAAAGTATTTTAAGCAAAGAAAAAACAGTCTAGTGGTAACTGTCAATTGGCCGTAATAAGTAAAATCCTAAAGTGGCAGTATGGACAGCTGAGCAGCAAAATGACATGCACTGTGTAACATTTGCAGGGTTCAGTAATTGGCCACATGAGGTAGGTTCAGAGAAAGGGTGAACACGAAAGATTGCTTGAAAGTTGGATTTTCTACTTGAAACAATCAGAAGAGGCTGTCTGTCACCATCTTAGAAAACTGAAATGTATTACCCATTGAGGGAGAAAAATGAAAGCTTCTGGTCACAGTTCTACCACACACGAGAGGAAGAATACCACACCAAAATAGGAAGTAGGGGCAGCTAAAGAGTGAAAGATTTATATTTTCAGAAATGTGATTATTCCCTCAAAAATGACTTGATGCATTGACACTGGGTATTTTCCAGTGAGATTGCCTAGTGAGGTCACCACATGTGCAATCCACAAACAGCATGCATGTGTACAAATTCTCAAATAAGATTGAATGACACCGTCTTAAACATGAGTCAAGATCACAGATATGAAAGGAATCTTCTAATACTAAACAGAGACACTTAAAGAAAGCAAGTTGGAAAAAACAGAGACTATGAAGGGAGGTAACTAAAAATAAAATAGAAACAGAAAAAAGCAAAAACTTTCATTACCATTTCAGAGATAAAAGAAATGCTATCACATCTGTGAAACAAGATTATGGTACTACATAAATATTCAGAGAACAAAAGAATTGTTTAAAGTAAATATATGAGCCGAGAAATGAAATTTAGTAGAAAGACCGAAAGATATAGTTGTGACACTCTAAGAACAAAAGTGAAACTTAAAATTGCAAACCAAACCAGAACTTTTGTAGACCATGTATATGTATACAATACAGACAAATTATACATGACAAATATATGTATATTGATATATGCTTATATGTAACTATATATAAAATTTGTCTGTTAAAGGGTAAAGTAAAGCACAATAACACTAGAAAGACTTTATTTTAGCAACCAGTGATTAATGAATCTGGCTGCTCTAAATCAAAAGTGGCTGTGCTGAAGGAATGCCAGGGGAAGGCTTTTATACAGAGAACATGGAGGTAAAGTAATGACAATTTTTGACTCATTAAAGTCAAATACATTAACATTATTATCAATACATAAATAGATCAATAAAGCCTTATTTGATCTATCCTGCTGCAACATTCATAATTAAATAACTCTAATTAATTGGTGGCTTTTCATTGGTTAGCCTTCAATATTAGTTTTCTTTAATATGGGTATGTAGGAGAGAGAGCTCAAGTTAAATTATGTTTACAAACCAAGCAAGATTAATATAATATCACTAATGAGGCCTTAATGGGTTTGTCTACTCAGAGGTTCGCCAGTTCTGGTCTCCATTTTAATTTACTCTAACTACATATATGTACACATACACACACGCACACATATATACATGTTACACATATATGTATGTGTATCCATATACATTGCATAACATAAACGTATATAGATATATGTTATACATCATAATTTTAATACACATAATACAATATCTCTGATGTATATTATATATAATAATGTAATGCATAATATATATGCATCAATAATGTTAATGTATATTTTAATATATTATTGAGTATATAGTTAATATATTGTAAATGTAATGTAATAATGTAATACTTAAAAAGAGCTCAGATATAATAGAGAGTAGACAATAATTGAACAAATAATTTAAATTTCTAAGTTGCAAGGTCCCATTGAGAGATGAAAAATGGATGAAAATGTATCCATTCTGGGGCAAACAAGCCTGAAATTTAAGATTACGTGGGAAAAAAGAGAATATCCTAGGTGAATTCAGAGAGGAAAAGATAATATAGTAATGATAAAAATTAAATTGGCACTGGATTTCTCAACAGCACCTCTGGAAGCTGAGAGAGAATGATGCAATGACTTTAACTTCTGAAGCAAATTTGATTTCCAAATTTAAATTCTATCCTATGCTAACAATTACTTGAAAGTTAAGTGTAGATTTCAGATATACAATGTCTCAGAAATCTTAACTCCTATGGACTTTTCTTTAGGAAACTACAGTAGAGCATACAACAAAACAAAGGAGATACCAAGAAAGGAAATAATATGCAATTCTGAAAAATAGATGATCCAACACCAAAATAGGGAATAGGTAGAAGCCATGTGACACTGTCAAGATCCTCCTTCAGTACAAGATTATGCATTACTCCCAGTGCTGGGAAGGCCACCTGCAAACAGCCCTGAGCTGTCAGCCTTCTGAGAGTGCCTTAGCTGAAGGGAGGAGCAGGCCACTCACCCTACCTTTGGATAGCTGTGTACTTTTGTATGTAATCCCTATATTTCTAAATGTCATGCTTATACTCTCATTGCTCCTTGTTTTTTCTGTTTTTGTCATTAAAAAAGAGCTAGGATTGGCTACTGTGCTTTTTTTGGTAATAGATAAATTTTGTAGATTATTTGAATATTCAAAATGAATGTATGTTTAAATATCAAGCTTACAATGTAATGTATTATTGTGATCAAATTTGAGTAATTGGGACATATATCACTGCAAGCATTTATAATTTCTTTTTATTAGAAACATTCCCGTTTCATTCTTATAGTTATCTTGAAATATACAAAAAACTATTATTAACTATAGTCACCCTATTGTGCCAGAACACTAGATTGTATTGATTCTATCTAACTTTATTTTTTACCCATTAATCAACACCTCCATCTTCTCCCCACAACCCTTCCAGCTTCTGGAAACCATTATTCTATTCTTTATTCAAGATTTGAACCTTCTTAGCTTTCACATATAAGTGAGAACATGCAATATTATAATATTAAAATTAAAAATTAAAAAACTTACATCAAAGTAAGTTTTTAAAAAATGGTGACCTAAATGAAATGTCATGAGGTAAAAGGTATTTTCATCCCTTTTCATTACTTGGCTGTTCTAACCATCACTAAGAGTAAAGACATTTCCTGATATAAAGATGTCTCCAGAGTTTAAGAAGTAGAAAAAAAATGATTGCTTCATATCTGCTTTACATATTTACAGTTTTCACAATCATTAATCTGATATACCAGAAGTGAGTTACTTGCCTAAAAAAATTATAAACAGTTTTGTTGAAACAGCAGCATAGCATACTATTTGTAGCAACTCTACAATATGATAATAATTTTATTATCCCTTTACTCTTCTTGATGATATAAAATACTTTTTGGTGAGTATATGCTCCTCTAGAAAATCAAGCACATATAACTACACAATTATGATAATATTTTCAGAGACTAAAATTTTATTATAGGTGAAGAAAACTCCTCAAATTATAAAACTAGGTAACTGGCAATGTTTTACAGACTAAACAAAATACCTTTGAAGAATTTATTTAGTTCAGTAATAAATTTACAATCCACTATTTAAGTATTAGAATTGTGGAAGTATTTAAATATTTAATACTGAGAAGTCACTTACTTTCATTTTGAAGGATAAAATTCATTACAAATATAATATAAAATATAAAATAGAATATTTTCCAATTTCTTTTTTGTTTTAAAACACAAAAGAAGTCAACTGATCAGATAAAGACCTTGCAGATATTTCCAAGATGAACTACCACAATGCTTTGATTTCTTCTGCTTTTAAAGACAAGTTGAGTTAACTTGAGCAAGGTCTTTTGTGTGCATGGGTTAAGGGCATGTTCCTAAAAAACGTCTACAGAAAGTATCAAAAAGTATAAATATATGTTGCATAAGAGTGTGTGTATGTGTGTGTGTGTGTGTGTGTGTGTGTGTGTGTATGTTTGACCCAAATACGAAATGCAAATTTTGTGATAACTCTTTTTGTGCCATCTGTCCCTGACCTACTGTACTTCCTAAGTTCTTATGTAGCTTATGTCCATACCTAATGTTATGTATCCCGAAAGACTTGCATACTCCCTGATGATATGTTCCATTTTTAATTATTTTATTTGCAGTATCAATTTATTGGCCTATATTATTTTCAAACTCTGAATTTATAAAAGTGAGAAAAATACACCCCTACAGGTGGGCAACTTTTATTGTAGTACTGTTTGGATTTTATTCTTTATTTTAACAAGTCAGTGGATATCCTGTTTTTTAATATTGCCTAACATAAATATGTCCTATAAAATACAGTAATATATCTAAAATTTCAGGTGTCTGATGGCACACATGTATATATAGGACCAGCAACAGATTAACTACTGGGAGTTTTCTTCACTACAGAAGTAGCCCACTCATTCTCAAGAAAGATGTTGAACAGAAGATGAGTACAAAAGCTGATATTTTATCATTTTCCTATTGTACAGCACACATTTATTTAATGTGCTTTTCTCTGAAACCTTTGTACTCGTTTTTTTGCATGTATCTTGATCCAAGCAATTTACAAAAACCAATTAGTTGGGGTTTTTATATATTGTCTGATTTAGAGCCATTAACCTCTTTTAGTGTCTCACGTTCACAATTTCTAAGACAAGGGTAAAAATAATCACACACTGAGTGATATTTAATGGCTAATAAAAGTACCATTTCAAAAGAGAATTAGTAGTGTAACCTTTAAGCTCAGGCTCTCCTAGGGGTAATACATAGCCTTAGGAGAAATAGTTTGTAATTAATTGTGTAATTTCAAGTTTTGTCTTTTCATCACTGTGTTCCCTTTTCAGAGAGTCAGCTATGTAATTACAGACTCAGATGAACACAGATACTTGTGACAAGTAACTATAACCAATAAACTCCAGAAAACTGTTTTTACATTTTTTACTGATTTTTCTGTGTTTTTTCTTTCTCATTCCCCAAGAAGGATGAGAATAATGTATTTGTCCGATCAGAGTACTTTATGTCATTATTATTTCAGACTATCATGACTAGTAGGCTAGAGGTTGAGAATTAGGTTTGAATAAAGCTTGAAATGACATTATAATTTTAATTAAATCATGTATTTGATAAAATATGACTTAAAATGTGTTCTCTTGAAATGAGTATTTTCATAAAAGAATATAAGAACAATTCACATATGTTTAAAATTATATTAAAAGAGGAACAAACTTTTCTATTTGGTTGTAATAAACATGCCAGATAATGTATTAATATGTTGTAATTTTAACCTTCCTGATGCTTTTAAGTAATCTAAAATATTTTCAGCAAAAACATACAACTGTGGACAATTGTATCAAAACAATATAGAAAAGCAGAACTGAACACTTTCAAATTATAAATAAAATTTTCTTACAAATGGAAACACATTTGAATAAAGATTATTATGACCATTGATGTCTCTATTACTCAACATAATAAACCAAGGTCAATCACTGTTTACTGTTCATTCAGACGAGGTTACATATATGGCAAAGTTGAACTGGACATAAAGTTACTTGCCCATCTGAATATTAGGTACAAAGTTAGACAGGAAGAATAACTTACGTAGGTGACAATAGCTGACACAGTAGGTGACAATAGCTGACAATAATGCTTTGTATGTTTCAAGATAACTAGAAGAGATAATCCCCAATCCTATCATCACAAAGAAATGGTAAGTGTTTAATGTTAAGGATGAGCTAATCACACTGATTTAATCATTGTACGATGTATACATGTACTGAAACATGATACTTTAACTCATAAATATGTACAAATATGTGTCAATTATAATTAAAATCAACCAACAAAACCCAAAACTGTCTCAGTTTTTTTAAAAGCAAAAAAAAAAAAAAANTGATACTTCTTCTCAGATTCTATTTATATGCTGCTTATTTTCCCTAATTCCAGATTCATGTATCATTGTGTTTTAATTATGTTTTATAAATGTGTATTTTGTAGTTTATTTTTGTCTATATCATGAAAGTTCTTTTCAAAAGTCACCATCAAACAATTCAGAAAAAAAAAAAGACTTGTTTTAAGTGTAATGTTGGAAAAATTAGCTGATTTTATCTAGTGAATAGGCTGTTATGACTTTGAAGGAAAGAAATAGATACTAATAATACTTTAATAATAATAATGAAACATGATAGACTCATTTAATAGCTGAAAACACTCGACGCTATTTCTAATGAGCAAGTTGATTAGATATGATTGAAATACATTTTATACTTACAAAAAATTATACTACTTAGAATACATTTTGGAATTTGGGGTCTTTGAATTGCTATTTGATTCTGTAATCTTACCATATAGAATATTCTTGATTTATATTTTACATATATTTTTAAAGTTGTTAACGTCAATAGGGTATAAAGTGGTATAACAATAAAATATTTATATTTATCTTATTTAATGTTGCATATTCTTGTTTGTCTTAATGTCTTCTCCCTCCAGACCTACTCTCTGCCAGAACTTTTGTTTCACTAACACTGACACTCATTTTATTACGTGAACCTTTTTGGAAATCTTTTACCGTATTGCCATCCCTTAGAGGATAAATCTATCTACCGATGTTATGTTCACAGCTGTTCTTCACCCTGTTGTAGTTTTTCATCCCAGTATTATCACTTCCTTCTCAACACTGCTTGACATTCATGCTTTATTCTTTCTTTGCTTCTTTTGCCTGGAATACTCTCCCCTCCTTCCCACATTATGCATCTAGTCTAGTGGCATGTCCTTTAACTTTTACAGCACATATAAGGCTTTCCTTACTCTACAATAACTTTTTTGGAACATTTATTCAGTGTCAAGTGACCTTGTGGTTTCTTTCCTATTTATTTATTTATTTATTTATTTATTTATTTTTTATAATTAACTGTGCATATTTAAATTGTACAAGTTGGTAAGTCTTATATGTAAAAATGCATTGTATTAACACAGTGAACAAATCCATTACATTCTAATGTTTTCTCATGTTCCTTTTAGTCTCACTCTCCTAATGCTGCCTTTTTTTTTTTATCCCCAAGGAAACATTGCCCTAATTTTTGTCAGTATGGAATATTTTGTATTCTCTAGAATTTTACATACATGAAACCATTTAATATTGTCTTTTTTGGAGTCAGAGGATAGTTTGGCTCCTTTTGCTCAGTGTAATTCTTGAGATTTATCAATGTTGTTGCATGTATGAAGAGTTCTTCTCTTATTGACGAATATTCTTCCACTGTATGGATATGTCCTTTTTTTTTTTTTTTTTTTTTTTT
>NW_016804590.1:184002-185722 GCF_001698545.2 Rhinopithecus bieti | reverse complement strand
TTTTTTTTTTTTTTTTTTTTTCTCACCATTCCCCTATTCGTAGACACTGAGGTTTTTTCCAGTATTGGGCTACTAGGAAAAAATTAGTTATGAGGATTAGTGTAAAAGTTTTTGTGTGGGCATATATTATCCTTTATTTTGGATAAATACCTAAGGATGAAACAGCTGGTAGATATTATGTTCGATGTATGAAGATGCTGCCAAACTATTTTTCAAGGTGGTTATAACATTTGATTTTTTACTCAAATATGTGAGAGCTTTATTTGCTCTCCATCCACGGCAACACGGGCTATGATCAATTTTGCTGATTTTAGTTCTAAAAATATGTAGGGTTTTCTCATGGTCATTTTAAGTTGTATCATCTCATCCCAGTTAAAATGGCATTTATGCAAAAGATAGGCAATAAAGAATGCTGGTAAGGATTTGGAGAACAGAAAAATCTCAAACACCGTTGGTGGGATGTAAAGTAGTATAGCCACTATGAACAGTTTGGAGATTTTTTTTAAAAAAACTAAAAATAGAACTGCCATATGATCCTGCAATACCACTACTGGGTGTACATCCTAAAGAAAGTAAATCAGTGTATCAAAGAGATATAGATACTTTCATGTTTATCAAAGCAATAATATTGCAGCAATTGTTTATTGCAACAATGTTCACAATAGCCAAGATATGAAATTGACTTAATTTTCCATCAATAGATGAATGGATAAAGAGAATGTGGTACATATACATAATGGAGCACTATTCAGCCATAGAAATTAATTAGATCCTGTCATTTGCAACAATATGGATGGAACTGAAGAACATTATGTTAAGTGAAATAAATTAGGCTCAGAAAGACAAATATTATATCTCTTCACTAATATGTGGGAGCTAAACACATAAACTCATGGTAATAGAAAGTAGAAAGATGGTTTTCAGAGGCTGAGAAGGGTAGCAGAACAAGGGGATAGAGGGGCAATGGTTAATGAGTACAAAAAATGCAACCAGAATAAATAAGACCTAGTATTCAGTAGCACAATAGAGTGACTGTAGATAACAGTCATTTGCTGTATATTTTAAAATAACTGAAAAAGTAGACTTGGAATGCTCCTAAGACAAAGAAATAATAAATATTTGATGTGATTAATATCCCAGTGACTCTGTTTTGATAATTACACATTGTATGTCACTATCAAAACATCACATGTACCTCATTAATATAGACACTATTTTGTATCCATAATAATTTAAAATAATAACTTTAGCCAATGGAATGGTTTTATAATTTGTACTTAATTATATTGTATATTAAAATATAAAAAATTAAATTTTTTAAATTTAAAAAATAAAACATGCTTTTAAAAAACATAAGATAACAAAAAATTAAGCCATAGACAGTTTCAAGTAATGTTTCTAATAAAAAAACTCTCAAAATTCAATAATTATCCATCACTTTGATATAGACATTCCTCTGATGAATTCGATTCAACTTTTTGCTTGCCTGCCTCTTAGTAGATTTACATTCCTTGAAATTAGAGAGCTTTTATAGTCTAAAAATTTTTCCAGTGATTGTAATAGCCCTCTCATGTAAAAGCTTCCAAAAGTTTGACAAATGCACATATAATTTGTCATCGGTTATATAAAACCTGTATTTTTACTTATATATTTTTATTCTTATAGTCAATGGTATCAATGAATGATAAAGTAAAAAGGTATATATTCTGATTATGTTTTT
>NW_016804590.1:176669-183870 GCF_001698545.2 Rhinopithecus bieti | reverse complement strand
ATATAGACACTATTTTGTATCCATAATAATTTAAAATAATAACTTTAGCCAATGGAATGGTTTTATAATTTGTACTTAATTATATTGTATATTAAAAATATAAAAAATTAAATTTTTTAAATTTAAAAAATAAAACATGCTTTTTAAAAAACATAAGATAACAAAAAATTAAGCCATAGACAGTTTCAAGTAATGTTTCTAATAAAAAAACTCTCAAAATTCAATAATTATCCATCACTTTGATATAGACATTCCTCTGATGAATTCGATTCAACTTTTTGCTTGCCTGCCTCTTAGTAGATTTACATTCCTTGAAATTAGAGAGCTTTTATAGTCTAAAATTTTCCAGTGATTGTAATAGCCCTCTCATGTAAAAGCTTCCAAAAGTTTGACAAATGCACATATAATTTGTCATCGGTTATATAAAACCTGTATTTTACTTATATATTTTATTCTTATAGTCAATGGTATCAATGAATGATAAAGTAAAAGGTATATATTCTGATTATGTTTTAAAAAATTACCAGCTAATAGGTAATGGCTTACATATGTAAATATGTATAAAGAAATAGAAGATTGTCTTATTTTTCAAATATTATTTGTGAGTAAAGATACACGAACTTAAAGACATCATTAGAAATAGCTCTGATATATTTAGACAATTTCAGTATTATTTTAAGCCAGGGGAAAATTTTACGTAATCTCTTCATATTCTTCACTGTAACATTTTTAGTAACATATGTAACAAAGTTATAAATTATTATTTGAATTGAAATATTGCTTCCTATGGAACTGACTTTTCAAAGTCAGTTTAAAATGTGGAGATAGGTTGAGAGGTTATTCTGATTACAGTAATTTGATAGCACAACACGGTGAATACAGTCAACAATAATTCATTGTACATTTTTAAATAACTGAAAGAGTATAATTGGACTGCTTGTAACACAAAAACGGATGAATGCTTGAGGTGATGGATATTCCATTTGTCCTGATGTGATTTTGATGCACTATATACTTATATCAAAATGTCTCACATATGCCACAGATATAAATCCCTACTATGTGTCCATAAAAATAAAAAATAAAATGTTAGCAAATGCACACTTGAGTGCATTTGAGTTAAAATTTAGATGATATAAAGTCACATAAAAATGTTAAAAATTGGTCAAAAGTGGCTAGATGTGATGGCTAATGCCTGTAATCCCAGCAGTTTGGGAGGCCAAGGCGGGTAGAACATGAGGTCAGGAGATCAAGACCATTCTGGCCAACATGGTGAAACACATCTCTACTAAAAGTACAAAAAAAAAAAAAAAAAAAAAAAAAAAAGTTAGCCAGGTGGGGTGGTAGGTGTCTCTAATTCCAGCTCCTTGGGAGGCTGAGGTAGAAGAATCAGTTGAACCAAAGAGTCAGAGGTTGCAGTAACCAAAGATCATGCCACTGCACTCTAGCCTGGCAACTGCGCGAAACTCCGTTAAAAAAAAAAAAAAAAAATCCTTTAAAATGAGAAGGAACTAGTAACTCTAAGATATATGGAAGAGGAAGACCAGTGTTGAAGTATTCAATTATACCAATGGTTTAATACATAACTCCTGGAGCCAAGATTAAACATAATTCCAGGACAAATACATGTTTATTTATTTTCAAATAAAATAAGATAAAACTCTGACTAAATGTATGAGAATTCTTTACGTGAATCACAGGTATATGACTATGAAAATGAAGCAAACATGCTATTAGCCATTCTTGGAAAATATTACAAAAAAGTTATCCAAAAATGTTGCTCAAAGATGATTAAGAGGTTCTTAGATTGATTTGGAAAGATGTAACCATCTTGCATTAAACTCTTGCTAGATCTTAATATGTATTAATAATTGAAATTAATAATTTATATAAGCTCCCACATTACTCAGTAAGCCTTTTTGATAAGCATCTGGGGCCAAGCTACATTTTGTAGCTCTTTCAGTGTTGTTGAATTTTGTAAGTGAAAATATTTTAAGACAACTTGCTGTCAACTTCCAATGCCAACCCAAACCACAGTAACCGTTCTGCCAAAACTAAAACACCAGACAACATATGCAAAACAGTAGCTTTCAAGACATTCGCCAAAAGTTGGTAAATATTTTCTTTCAGCTTGCTTGACTGAAAGAAGAAATCTACAGCTGAAACCTTTGAGCTTCTCATGGCCTTTCTAACTCCATCTATATCATTTCCCCTCAGAAGTATAAGAACCAATCCACTGAAGGTTCCTCATTAACCTAATTAATTATACCTCACTTCTTCTGTTTAATTCACCCCGCTGTGATGTAGTCTTTCCGTAATACTTCAATTCCCGAGTTGGAAACTTCCTAATATTTACATCTCATGAGCATTTGTTTTTCAATTTTTTAGTATTATACTTTTCAGGATTTTGTTGGTCAAGAATAAATGCAGACAGTATATATTTTGCCACTTTTTTCTCATAAGTGGAATTTAAATTCTAGAAAATTAGTCTCACAGGGAAAAATATGTTTATTTGTGTCTAACCTTGTTGATTTACCCAGAAAGTACAACTTCCATGTGTTTCTTCCACATCATCAAAGTTCTATAATGCCAACTATTGTATCATCTCTTTATCGCTGTTCAAAGATCCACTCACAGAGGATTTTTCACTGAGTGAATTTGTTCGTTTCTTGGGGCAGAATAGAACAAGTTGATGTTCTCCCATGGGACCTAATAAAACCTTATGAACCTCTCTGCCTTGAAACACTGCACTATTCCAAACCATCTTGGAAATGCTGATGATTTGTAAAAAGCCAGACCAGCTCTAATTCTTAATGAGAATTGTGAGAGAAATATGAATTAAAAGTTTGACTATATGCCATAGTTCAATTTAACATTCATTTCCTAAGTTTCTTAATTCTGGTAAGATTGTGCAATTACATAATACTTAACTCTGGATTCACATAATTTCTATTTTACCTTTAAATTTAAAATATGATGCTTCAGTTAAGACTCTAAAGTTATAAAGTTATTTCTTGATACATATCTAAAACTTGAAGATAAATCCACAATGGAAAGTTTTCCATAGCTTGAATTTTTAAACTATATTTCCAACTGAATTGTAAGTGTATCTTTTTTATTTATAAAGATTATTTTATTGCAATATTTTGCTTTATTTAGTTTTCTCTATTTCTTATACCTTGGATATATATTAGACATAAACAAAGATATGCTTTTAGGCATAAATTGATACTTTACATTTCTGATATTGATAGGGTTTTTTAATCATTCTTGCTAGTATTTGGTACTGATTAGCTTCACATCTTTAGATACATTACTTTATGTTTTTCTTTCTTTGTATCTAAAATAGAAATAATGGTAGTATCTACCACAAGATAGTCTACAAGATTCCTGCTTCTCTTGCATATTCACTTTTTACTTTCCCTCCCAAGAAAACTTTCCTTCTCCTAATTTTGTTAGATATTCAAGTTTCTCTAATGAACTATATAATTTCCTGAGAGTTAAAAATAATGCTTTCGAGATAAGGCATTTTCTCAGTCTGCATGACCTTGCACAATTATACCATTGGTTATAACCAAATAATACTCATTGCTTTATTCAATGTAATGGTAATATAAATATCCAGTAGATTTTGATTCATATTTGGCCCTTAAGTATTGGTTGATGAGTTGCTATTGATGTTCATAGAAACTCAGATACTTTATGGCAACGGGCAAAAGGGAGAGAGCTTGTGCAGGGGGACTCCTCTTTTTAAAACCATCAGATCTTGTGAGAATTATTCACTGTGACGAGAACAGCACAGGTAAGACCTGCCCCCATAATTCACTCACCTCCCACTGGGTCCCTCTCACAACACATGGTGATTCAGGATGAGATTTGGGCGGGGTCACAGCCAAACCATATCATTCTGCCCCAACCCCTCCCAAATCACATGTACTTACATTTCAAAACCAATCATGCCTTCACAACAGTCCCTCAAAGTCTTAACTCATTTCAGCGTTAACTCAAAAATCCACAGTCCAATGTCTAATCCCAGACAAGGCAAGTCCCTTTCACCTATGAACCTGTAAAATCAAAAACAGGTTAGTTACTTCCTAGATACAGTTGGGGTAGAGGCATTGGGTAAATACAGCCATTCCAAATGGGAGAAATTAGCCAAAACAAATGGGCTACAGGCCCCATGCCAGTCCAAAATCCAGAAGGGCAGTCAAATCTTAAATTTCCAAAATGATCTCCTTGTACTCCATATCTCAAATCCAGGTCACGCTGATGCAAGAGGGGGGTCTCCGCCCCTGTGACTTTGCAGGGTACAGCCTCCCTCCCAGCGGCTTTTTCTGGCTAGCGTTGAGCGTTGAATATCTGCAGCTTTTCTGTGTGCACGGTGCAAGCTGTCCGTGGACCTACCATTCTGGGGTCTGGAGGACGGTGGCCCTCTTCTCACAGCTCCATTAGGTGGTGCCCCAGTAGGGACTCTGTGTGGGGGACTCTGACCCCACATTTCCCTTCCGCACTGCCCTAGCAGAGGTCCTCCATGAGAGCCTTGCCACTCCGTTTACAGTCGCATCCAGGCGTTTTCATACATCCTCTGAAATCTAGGCAGAAGTTGCCAAACCTCAATTCTTGACTTCTGTGCACTCACAGGCTCAACACCACGTGGAAACTGCCAGGGCTTTGGGCTTGCACCCGCTGAAGCCATAGCCTGAGTTCTACATTGACCCCTTTCAGCCATGGCTGGAGCAGCTGGGACCCAGGGCACTAAGTCCCTAGGCTGCACATAGCACCGGGACTCTGGGCCCATCCCACAAAACCACTTATTCCTCCTAAATCTTGGGTCTGTGATGTGTGGGGCTGCAGTGAAAATCTCTGACATATCCTGGAGATATTTTCCCCATTGTTTTGGGTATTAACATTCAGATCTTTGTCAATTATGCAAATTTCTGCAGCCTGCTTGGATTTCTTCTCAGAAAATGGGATTTTATTTTCTATCACATTGTCAAGCTGCAAATTTTCTGAACTTTTATTCTCTGCTCCCTTTGTAAAACTGAATGTCTTTAGCAACACCCAAATCACATCTTGAATGCATTGCTGCTTAGAAATTTCTTCCACCAGATACAATATATCATCTCTTTAGAGTTCAAAGTTCCACACATCTCTAGGGCAGGAGTAAAATGCCACCAGTCTCTTTGCGAAAACATAACAAGAGTCACCTTTGCTCCAGTTCCCAACAAGTTCCCCATTTTCATCTGAGACCACCTTGGCCTGGCATTTATTGTCCATATCACTATCAGTATTTTTGGGCAAAGCCATACAGCAAGTCTCTAGGAGGTTCCAAACTTTCCACATTTCCTGTCTTCTTCTGAGCCCTCCAAACTGTTCCAACCCCTGCCTGTTACCCAGTTCCAAAGTCACTTCCACATTTTTGGGTATCTTCCCCACTCTTGGGATCAATTTACTGTATTAGCCACGCTGCTGATAAAGGCATGTCCAGGACTGGGCAATTTACATAAGAAAGAGATTTAACTGGATTTACAGTTCCACGTTGCTGTTGAAGCCTCACAATTATGGCAGAAGGCAAGGAGGAGCAAGTCACGTCACACATGGATGGCAGCAAGCAAAAAGAGAAAGCTTGTCCAGGGGAACTCCTCTTTTTAAAAGCATCAGATCTCATGAGACTTATTCATTATCAAAGTACAACACAGGCAAGACTTGCCCCCATTATTCAATTACCTCCCACCAGGTCCCTCCCACAATACATGGGATTTCAAGATGAGATTTGGGTGGGGACACAGTGAAACCACACCAAATGTGGTCAGCAAAAGTATCTTGTCTTGAAATTCAAGAATACAGAAAAGTGTGTGTGTGTGTGTGTCTGTGTGTTTACTATGAAGATCATTAAAATAGTGGAACTAACCTGTCAATTGTAATATCCTGGAACTTGTGATTCACCAGTATAGTAAATAACAATGGTACATGCTCTAAATTTATCATCAGTATCAAAGCTTTATTCTCTTTTAAATGGGCTTATGTAAGAAAATAATGTTTCTAAGCAAAGCATTAAAAATATAAAGCAAATCTATTAATGCATCTGAGTTGAATGAAGTGATTATTATTAATTAATTAATTTATTTATTTATTTTGAGATGGAGTTTCGCTCTTGTTGCTCAGGCTGGAGTGCAATAGCATGATCTTGGCTCACCACAACCTCCACCTCCCAGGTTTGAGCAATTCTCCTGTCTCAGCCTCCCAAGTACTTGGGATTACAGGCATGCACCACCATTCCTGGTTAATTTTTTTTTTTTTTTTTAGTAGAGACAGGGTTTCTCCATGTTGGTCAGGCTGGTCTCCAACTCCTGACCTCAGGTGATCCACCCACCTCGGCTTCCCAAAGTGTTGGGATTACAGGTGTGAGCCACCACGCCTGGCCTAAAGTGATTATTTTTAAGGAAGGTGATAGGATAGTTAAAAACCACACAACTTTCTCATGTTCTCTACCCACCAGCCACTCTGCAATTATCAGTAGGTAGCAAAGCTCTGAACTTGGTCTTACATCTTATTTTACATACAGCAACAGACTAAATTGTAATCATAATATCTGCCTCAGGAATCTGCTCCAATTTTGATACAGTTGTATATTTTATAGTATGGAATAACTATTGGCTGAGCTTTGATTCTGTGATCTGGCTCTCTTTCAACTTGTGATCTTTTGAGGTGGAATAGATTATTAATTTTCCAATTGCAAGAGGTTTAACGAGATTTTCTTTTAAATCATTAATGTAAGGAAAGCTTGGAAAATAATGTGAGCCAAAATTTGGATTATTGTAAGAATCTACACTCTCTTCTTTGTTTTAGTTGCATTTTCCACAGCTCCTCTAAGCAAAAGCACCACATTGCATATTATTTCCTGTTGAGCAGGAAAGAAATACAGTATATGGTCATGCTAATGGGAGTTGAGAGTAAAAGTTTTGTCCAGGCTTGGACCACAGCTTATAACAGTAACAACAAAAATAAAAATAACAAGTATCAGGTTGAATTATGAGTTCTCTAATGGGGCTATATACATATATATATACACACACACACACACATATATAGTTTTGTGTGTGTGTGTGTGTGTGTGTATATATATATATATATATATATATATATATGGTTTTGATTTGTTCATTTTTTAAGCAAAAATAAGCAGTATTTTAAGAAATAA
>NW_016804590.1:174623-176549 GCF_001698545.2 Rhinopithecus bieti | reverse complement strand
ATATATATGGTTTTGATTTGTTCATTTTTTAAGCAAAAATAAGCAGTATTTTAAGAAATAAAATCTAGAAACCCAGCCATGAACATGGACTTGATTTTTTTCCCTTTACTGTCATCCAACTCTTCAATGAGGCTTTGCAATTTAAAACCACACTTATTTTAATAGCCATTTGTATATATTTCCATTTGTAATCCAGTCATATTTTAAGTAAATAAACTTGCTTTATAATTCTTACTTCTTGTTCCCAAATGCATCTCTTCTACCACTAGGGTTATACTGACATAAATCATAAGTTACAGGAAGAGTTTATATTCTTACTATAGAGCTAGAACAATCAACTGTGCCTCTAGGTTGCTTGAGGCAGATGTCATTCCAACTGACTTGAAAAGGATAATGACCTTCTGGGACCTTGACATTAATTGTACAACCTGAATGAAACATGTCTCTTTGGAAATCTCTATACTTGTCCAATATTGGAAAGTAACCTTCTTGTAAGAAAGTTAATGCCCAGATGCCCAAATGACTTGGCCTCCTCACTTCTGTGCAGCAGTGAAGTATAAAATGGTAGCAGATAAAATGCTACCTTTGTTGTTTATAAAACACTCTAAAGATTGAAAAGTCCTTTTCCTCAGCCCCAAAGGAATTTCATAAACGAGAAAAAAGTGAGCTAAAATATTCAGTGTCTATTGAAGAGAGTTTATTTAAACAAATGTTAAAATTGTATATTAAAAATGATTAAAATTATAGTAATAAGACTCAAGTTTCTCCTTTGCAGAACTCAAGTAGGAATTATTTTCACTGAAATTTATTATTTTAGTGTTGTTGGAAATATAGAATGGAAACTTTCTACCACAATTTTTAATAATATGTTATTAAGCATATTAGTGAAAATAGTTGCTCTAATGTTTTTCCACTTAAAGCATTTTAATATAAAAAGTTTCCTCTATTTCATACAGAGTATGAAGGATTATATAAAAGAGTTACAAACTGTTAATTATTCTTATGTTAAAATCACACGTTAAATTCTTCCCGTCCCACTGATTTTACTCACAATATTCCTTGCACATAAAATATTTTTTCATCTGACATGTATGTTTTAAAATAATTGCTGTTATCAGATTCTAAACTTTTTACGAAGAATCCTTTGATTCGGCCGGGTGCGGTGGCTCACGCCTGTAATCCCAGCACTCTGGGAGGCCGAGGTGGGCAGATCTAGAGGTCAGGAGATCGAGACCATCCTGGCTAACATGGTGAAACCCCCATCTCTACTAAAAATACAAAAACATTAGCCAGGCATGGTGCCAGGTGCCTAGAGTCCCAGCTACTCAGGAGGCTGAGGCAGGAGAATGGCGGGAACCCGGGAGGCGGAGCTTGCAGTGAGCCTAGATCGCGCCACTGCACTCCAGCCTGGGTGATAGAGTGAGACTCTGTCTCAAAAATACATAAATAAAATAATAAAAATTAGCTGGGCATGGTGGCAGGCTCCTGTAATCCCAGTTACTGGGGAGGCTGAGGCAGGAGAATCGCTCGAACCCAGAAGATAGAGGTTACAGTAAGCTGAGATCATGCCACTGCACTCCAGCCTGGGCAACAGAACAAGACCCCCTCTCAAAAAAAAAAAAAAGGAAAGAAAGTAGGCCAGGAGCGGTGGCTCACGCTTATAATCCCAGCACTCTGGGAGGCCCAGGCAGGCTGATCACCTGAGGTCAGGAGTTCAAGACCAGCCTGACCAACATGGAAAAACCCCATCTCTACTAAAAATACAAAATTGGTCGGGCCTGGTGGTGCATGCCTGTAATCCCAGCTACTTGGGAGGCTGAGGCAGGAGAATTGCTTGAACTCAGGAGGTGGAGGTTGCGGTGAGCCGAGATCACGCCATTGCACTCCAGCCTGGACAAAAAGAGCAAAACTCTGTCTCAAAAAAAA
>NW_016804590.1:171572-174084 GCF_001698545.2 Rhinopithecus bieti | reverse complement strand
AAAAAAAAAAAAAAAAAAAAAAAACCTTTGATTCATCATCTCATATCAAAATAATCTCTTTTTTTCTCTAAAAGTGTATCTATAGGCCAGGTGCAGTGGCTCACACCTGTAACTCCAGCACTTTGGAAGCCCAAGGTGGGCAGATCACTTGAGGCCAAGAGTTTGAGACCAGCCCAGCTAACATGATGAAACCCCTTCTCTACCAAAAATACAAAAATTAGTCAGGCATGGTGGCTCATGCTTGTAATCCCAAATATTCAGGAGGCTGAGGCAGGATCATCACTTGAACTCAGGATTGGGAGGTTGCAGTTAGCTGAGACTGCACCACTGTACTCCAGTCTGGGCAACAGAGCAAGACTCTGTCTCCTAATAAATAAATAAAATGAAAGCGTACCTATAATTTTGTACATTTTTCTGCACTTAATACATTTTAATTTATATGATTTATACCACTGACCAAAATATAATTTCTTTGAAGACAGCATGATATTCCTATTTTTATTTTCTAAATAATCTAACAGAATAAAATAGAGGAGTGTATAGGAAAGAATTTTATATTTCATTCACATTCTTCCTTCTTATTGTGAGTAATTAAAGAAACTAATCTCTTTGATTTTTTTCTGTCTTATTAATAAATTGATAATTTTAATGTGTCTCTCAAAGCATGATTTTAATTATTAAATACAATAGCATTTCTGATACATAAAAGTCAGTATTTAAGTGTCTATTCCCTTCCCATAGAAATATAGCCCTGATATATATACTAAATAAATGGATAATAATATTATTGTCAATATACAATATATCACTGTTCTTGATCAGGTACACAGGTTGTTAGGGAGGAAATATTTGAAATTTCAAGAATGTATCATACATTTGGAAGAGCAAGATGATTTTTGTAAATTGAAGATTAAAATATGAGGATAGCAGTTGTTTTCCATCTTCCCTCAAAATAAAATGAAGATAATGAGTTGATTAATTTTTTGGTAGTGTTACTAAAAATGCAAATGAAGTTGAGATTTCAAAATGAATTATACATCAAAAAACTTTTGCCATTCAGCGTTGGTTTTCCATTTTTTGAAAATATCTACCCCTCCCACAATCAATGGGTTTTGTCAATCAAATTTTCTTTCTCTCTCCTATTGAATACGTGATGTATAATTAAAGCTCATTAATTAGGCTTATTTCCTGGGAATCCCACTTTTAAGGAGACAGAACAAAAATTCTAGCTTATTCTTTCTTGCATGAGAATTCAGAAAATGATGTTCAGTATACCTAGAAACTCCCCACTACCTTTTCTAGGTTCTTTTCTTTGCATAATACTCCCTCGATTTGGAAAACTGTTTGTTATTTCAAGTATTTATTTATTTATTTATTTATTTTTGAGACGGAGTCTCGCTCTGTCGCCCAGGCTGGAGTGCAGTGGCCGGATCTCAGCTCACTGCAAGCTCCGCCTCCCGGGTTTACGCCATTCTCCTGCCTCAGCCTCCCGAGTAGTTAACCTTATTCCATGTTTGTTACTTGAAATCAAAAAACCCAAAGTAAGAATATAACTTTAAGGTATACTTTACAGAACGCTTACCAGTTTCTATTCATATTTCCTGCAGATATTTCTAGGCTTGTTTAATAAATAGGCTCAGTCCTTCCAGTTTAAAACTAGCCTTCTCAAAAAATGTGTCACTCCCTCATAATAAAATTACGTATTTTAAAACTCTGCTTATCACTGAAAATATTTTTTAAGGATAGTTTTAAATGTACTGCCATCACTGAAATACCTCGCATTCATTCTTCTGCATGCTAGGTTGTGCGAGAATTCTGAAACAAATGGCCCGAAGTTGGTCAGATTCAAAATTAAATGTCAAGTGACCTGTTGTTATACATATTATAAATAGACTCTAGCCTTCTGCAAAGCTGCCTGTTATTCTAGACAAGTTTATACTTAAGGCATCACATCGTCTTTAAACTGCTATGTCCGTTGCGCAAATAAAATCATCTCTTTTGGGAGAGGTTGATTGAATGAATAAAATAATGAAAGGAGTGGTGAGCTGCATGCAGGTAGGTATTACACTAAATGTACATGTGAGTTTTTTATTTAAGTACATAATATTTAATAGATATTTATTATAATTAATATTTCTGTAAATATCTAATATTCAGTTAAAAAACAACTCTATTTTCAATAATATTGTATATTATACATTGTTCAATTACATATACATTTAATATGATTTTGAAATCTAAGATTTAAAAGAAAGATAAGTCTATGATTAGTGATCATTTAAGTACTTTCTATTTTTTTATTTTTCTATATTGAGTTAAGCTGTCAACTGTATATAATTTCTTTTTTACTCAGATTAGACATGTGGGTTTTGACCATAAATATTTTGTTAAGAAAATAACAACTCAGTAAAAACATGTCAGAAATTTCATGAAAATTGTTTATAAAGTTATAACACTTCAAGGGAACTTTTATGAGTATTAAATTTCTGTATGTAATTAAAACAATGTTTCC
>NW_016804590.1:162513-170940 GCF_001698545.2 Rhinopithecus bieti | reverse complement strand
GAGTGCAGTGGCCGGATCTCAGCTCACTGCAAGCTCCGCCTCCCGGGTTTACGCCATTCTCCTGCCTCAGCCTCCCGAGTAGTTAACCTTATTCCATGTTTGTTACTTGAAATCAAAAAACCCAAAGTAAGAATATAACTTTAAGGTATACTTTACAGAACGCTTACCAGTTTCTATTCATATTTCCTGCAGATATTTCTAGGCTTGTTTAATAAATAGGCTCAGTCCTTCCAGTTTAAAAACTAGCCTTCTCAAAAAATGTGTCACTCCCTCATAATAAAATTAAGTATTTTTAAAACTCTGCTTATCACTGAAAAATATTTTTTAAGGATAGTTTTAAATGTACTGCCATCACTGAAATACCTCGCATTCATTCTTCTGCATGCTAGGTTGTGCGAGAATTCTGAAACAAATGGCCCGAAGTTGGTCAGATTCAAAATTAAATGTCAAGTGACCTGTTGTTATACATATTATAAATAGACTCTAGCCTTCTGCAAAGCTGCCTGTTATTCTAGACAAGTTTATACTTAAGGCATCACATCGTCTTTAAACTGCTATGTCCGTTGCGCAAATAAAATCATCTCTTTTGGGAGAGGTTGATTGAATGAATAAAATAATGAAAGGAGTGGTGAGCTGCATGCAGGTAGGTATTACACTAAATGTACATGTGAGTTTTTTATTTAAGTACATAATATTTAATAGATATTTATTATAATTAATATTTCTGTAAATATCTAATATTCAGTTAAAAAACAACTCTATTTTCAATAATATTGTATATTATACATTGTTCAATTACATATACATTTAATATGATTTTGAAATCTAAGATTTAAAAGAAAGATAAGTCTATGATTAGTGATCATTTAAGTACTTTCTATTTTTTTATTTTTCTATATTGAGTTAAGCTGTCAACTGTATATAATTTCTTTTTTACTCAGATTAGACATGTGGGTTTTGACCATAAATATTTTGTTAAGAAAATAACAACTCAGTAAAACATGTCAGAAATTTCATGAAAATTGTTTATAAAGTTATAACACTTCAAGGGAACTTTTATGAGTATTAAATTTCTGTATGTAATTAAAACAATGTTTCCAAAACAGCATTTGTCGATCTCATGTAGTTGTATTAAGGTGAAAAAATCAAAGGAGTAACCAGGTATTAGTGACAGTACTGCCTTCTCACTGATACAGATTTGTCTTCTTTATATAAGTCAAGACATTTCAATAAAGAGTGTAAAAATTAGATGATCGTATGTTGTAAGTTGCTTACTTTGCTGTGATAGGCAATATTATTTCCAAGGTAAAATCATTTGTGTAATTTATGGTGACTTTCAACTTTATTAAAGTGTTCTTTATAAAAAAACAGCCTGAATAAAGAGGACAAATGAAAGATAATTTTAATATAGAAGGAAAGATTCAGGAAACAGGCATGTCAGTTTATAGATAATTGGGCTTTAGTTTCTAATAACTAAATCTGTCTCCAATGTTTTTTATTTAATCTAAAGACAGTTATTAATTAACACTGCAAAATTATTCAATAAGCTGATTTAAAATTTAAAAGGAAGTATATTATTCTGTGGTGCCAAATTTATCAAATCAATGCAACAATTTAAAGGAACAGTATGTATTTTAATTTTATATTTATAAATCCATTTGTTATTTAGCACTAAATTTAATTCTTATGACTAGTGAACTTAGTATTACCTTTGAAAATTATCATATATCAATCGTTTTAGTTTCAGAGACCAAACAATTTGCCACTGGGGACTAATGCATGTAACCTTAGAAGACTCCCATTTCAAATGGCACCTTTCAAATATTATCTGTTTTATGTTGTAGATTTCTGAATAAATTCTGTTTTGAGAAATAATTATTTGCTAAACATGTTTGAACAGCTCATAGATGATAGATAGATAGATAGATAGATAGATAGATAGATAGATAGATAGATAATATATAGATCTATCATATAGAGTTATGGATTTATTATATTTTTAATTTAATCATTATACTTTGATAATGAACATATGTACGCATTTGTAGTAAGAAAATTTAGTAAGCCTGATTTCAAAATAAATGGAATTTCAATATAACTTGAAATAATCTTACTTATGCAAATAGCTCATATCATTGCATTGTCTCACAAGGATCTACACACACATACACACATACTCATGTATACAGTCATGCTTTACTCAATGAGGGAGATATACTCTAAAAAAATGTGTCATTAGGCAATTTTATCATTGTGTGAACATAGTAGAGTGCACTTACAAACCTAGATGGTATCACTTACTACACACCTAGGTTACATTTTATAGTCTACTGCTTTTCAGTTATAAATTTATACAGCACGTCCCTACATTAAATACTGTAGCCTGTTATAACACTTTGGTAAGTATTTGGGTATCTAAGCATAGAAAAGGTTCAATACAAATACAGTATTATAATCTTATGGGAATACTATTGTATATGCAATCCGTCATTGACCAAAATGCTATTATATGGTGCATGACTGTATATAAACATACACTCTGTGCACATAGATATGTATACATTTATAAAACTAGGTTTCTGAGAATATGCTAGCTTCATATTTCATGTTTCTTTATTAGTTGATTGCTACATATCACTATTTTTTTAATAAACAGGCCATATTCTTTAAAGTTTGCCTTATATTAGCTCTGACTAGAGTTATACTAGCTCTGATGAGACTTAGGCTCATGACATGGGAAGAAATTTAGAAGATTTAAAGTAAATAAATAGTACACACTGAGTGATAAAACCTACAATTTCACATTCTGGAAATTTTTTTGATAACTTTTACTGTGTATTTTGTTTGTGGTTTGGGATATTTTAATTTTGTTATGTATTCATTTTGTTAGTTAAATGATTATAAAATTAGCATATGTTATGTGATACTCAGACAGTTAAAACATATTTTATTTTAGAAAAAACGGCATAAAAATACAAGCACATATACATCTTGTGTAAAGTACTTTCACAAGTTTTAGTTTATCTTTTATATTTTTGATATCTCAAATTCCATTAGAAGAATTATTATTCTCCTCCACCTCTTTCTCCTTATCCTTTCTCTTCCCTCTTCCTTTTCCATTGCAATTCCTCCTCCTCTTCTTCTTTTGCTTCTTCACAAACATGTTGAAAAGTTATGTTACATCAATAAAAAGGTCCTTATAAAACTAACTCCAGGATATAAATTTTATAGAGAATATCTCATTTAATCTTGAAAACACATACTATTTTAATATTATTATTGACTCCTTATTTGGATTAAAGAAAAACAGCTTTGGAAAATAAATTTGTTAACTATCAGACTGATAGTACATAGCAGAGGCAGGATTGTAGTATAGGTAAATCTGACTTTAGAGACTATGTATCTTATAGTGACACATAGAAACTGTTTCCACTGTTAACTCTATGGTAGGAAAAAAAGCCGCTGCTATTACCTGCATATTAACATGATATATAGCTAATATAAAATTCAGTTTATGGCCATGAACATTTTCTAAATCTTATCTGCATATCGTTAAATAGATTTCTCATGGAATTAATCAATGTTATGAAGACTATGACTTCTTGAAAATTGTTGCTTCACGATTTGATCACAGTAACCAGATAACAAAGTCCAAGGCAAGAAATTTTCTGATGACTATGTCTTGTAACATCTATAAATGTCTTAAGCTACAAATTGGATTGATACATTAAGATCTATTTTCCCCTTCTGCTATATTTATAATTTTAATCAGTCCCATAAAACACACAAAAATTATATGTTAAACTATCTTGAAAAAAATTATACAACTTCTTCTTAAGCCAATAGATATATATTTAGTAAATGTTATGATTCTGTATGAATCCTTTCTCCCTGTTTGTCTTAAATAGTGTTTAAAACCATTGATTTTTTATTTCATGCTCTACACTATCCATACTAACCACTCTATTTGGGGAAACATTAAAATTTGACAGATCTAAAAATTTTATGACTATGTCTACTGTGGCAATTATGAAATTATTCTGCAAAGCCCTGATAATTTTACAATACATTTAAATAACTGATTTTCTGCTACTGGCCATAAATATCAATCAGGAAACAATTAGATCTTCTATGAAGCACACTCTTATGCTGTGTAAGCATCTTTGATGCTTGCTCTTTATACTCCCAAAATACACATACCGTATAAGCTTACAGAAGATACTTAAAGTCAGGTATATTGGAGCTATGAACTAAAGTTCCTATGTACAGCCATGGGCTATTCACTTAATATTTTTAATAGAATGTGTAAAGAACACACACTAGAACACATCTAAGTAGATGTGTTCAAATCTCATATGCAAACATTTAATATGGTGTTTCTATTAATAGATATAAAGTTAAATTTAATATAAAAATAAAATCATCTTTATTACCCAAAGGGTGAATCCTAAAGACTTCCTAGATCATTATGGTATAGGGTCTTTCCCTATGGTCACAATTTTGAATTGAAAGAAAGTTCAAGGAGTTTTATTGCATCAGAGTCTCTATTTTTTTCTATGCAAGAATGTAGAGAAACAAGTTAAATCAAAATATGTAATTTAATAAAGCCAAAATGCATTTTTTGCATTAAAAACAGAATAACTCACACCTGTAATCCCAGCGCTTTGGGAGGCCAAGGTGGGCGTATCATGAGGTCAGGAGTTCGAGACCAGCCTGGCCAACATAATGAAACCCTGTCTCTACTAAAACTACAAAAAAAAAAAAAAAAAAAAAAAAAAAAAAAAAAAATTAGTTATAGGGGGGGGGGGCCAGCTGTAATCCTAGCTACTTGGGAGACTGAGGCAGGAGAATTACTTGAACCTGGGAGGTAGAGGTTGCACTCAAGATGTGACCTGGCTGATTCTGAAAGTGTTCAGTCATATGTGTTCACAAAAACATGTGGTTTGAAATTGGAACTTACGTTTTAAAGGAAGAGAGAGCATAAGGGTTTGGAAAATTTGCAGCCTGACCATGTGATAGAAAAGAAAAAGTCCATTTTCTGTGAAGAAATTCAAGACAGCTGCAGAAATTCATGTAAGTAATGATGAGACAAAAGTTAATTGCCAATACAATAAAGAAAATGTCTTCAGGGCACTTCAGAGATCTTCACAGTAGCCCCTCCCATCAGAAGCCCAGCAGCCCAGGAGAGAAAAATAGTTTTGTGGGCCAGGCCCAGGACCCTGCTGCACTGTGCAGCCTTGGGACATGGTCTCCTGTGTCCTAGCCACTCCAGCTTCAGCCACGATTAAAAGGGGCCAACGTACAACTTTGGGCATGGCTTTAGAGGGTGCAAGCCCCAAGCCTTGACAGCTGCAATGTGGTGTTGGGCCTGCAGGTGCACAGAGGGCAAAAGTTCAGATTTGGGAACCTCTACCAGTCTGCTGCAGGGGCAGAGCCCTCATGGATCACTTCTACCAGGGCAGTGCAGAGGCGAAATGTGGGATTGGAGCCCACACACAGAGTTCCCACTGGGGCACTGCCTAGTGGAGTTGTGAGAAGAGGGTCACTGTCCTCTAGACCCCAGAATGGTAGATCCACGGACTGCACCGTGTGCCTGGAAAATTTACAGATACTCAATGCTAGCCCATGAAAGCAGCCTAAGAGTTTGTACCATGCAAAGCCATAGGGGTGGAGCAGCCCAAGACCATGAGAACTCACCACTTGCATCAGCATATCCTGGATGTAAGACAGAGAGTCAAAGGAGATCATTTCGGAGCTTTAAGATATAATGACTGCCCTGCCGTGTTTTAGAATTGCATGGGGCCTGTGGCCCCTTTGTTTTGGCCAATTTCTCCCATTTGGAATTTACCCAGTGCATGTACCCCCATGGTATCTTGGAAGTAACTAATTTGCTTTTGATTTTACAGACTCCTAGGCAGAAGGGACTTGCCTTTTCTTAGATGAGACTTTGGACTTGGACTTTTGGGTTAATGCTGAAATGAGTTAAGACTTTGCGGGACTGTTAGGAAGGCATCATTGGTTTGGAAATGTGAAAAAGGAATGAAAATTTGAAAAGGGCCAGGGATGGAATAATATGGTTTGACTCCGTGTCTCCACCCAAATTTCATCTTGAATTTTAATCACCATGCATCAAGGGAGGGAGTTGGTGGGAGGTGACTGAATCATGTGGGCAGATTTCTTGATAGTGAATGACTTCTCACAAGACCTGATAATTTTAAAGGTGGCAATTTGTTCTGCACTTTCTCTCTTTCCTGCCACCTTTTGAAAAAGGTACTTGCCTCTCATTTGCCTTATTCCATGATTGTAAGTATCCTGAGGTCTCCCCATCCATGCAGAACTGTGAGTCAATCAAACCTCTTTCCTTTATAAATTGTAAAATATCAGGTAGTATCTTTATAGCAGTGTGAGAATTGACTAATACAGTCTATTTAAGTTTTTATTGTTACTGTTTATCTTTTTTATTCTGACCCTGTTTAAAATCCATTTCACCAATGTATTCTAATTTTGTTTATATTTTGGAGAATCTAAAAACCGGAGAATGGATACTAGCTGACTCTCGGGAGGAAGTCAGAAACATTGGATCAATAAGGCAGTTTTCTATATTGAGTTGCAAATGAATTTACTTATCAGTTCACATTTTTTACGATATTAGCAGTTTATGTTTTGCTTAAGGTTTATGGAGGTATCATAAATCAGCAAAATAATACAGAATTGGAAGGTAAACTGGAATCAAATTTAACTTTGCTACTTTACAACTGACTATACCTTGAGAATGTAATCTAAATATTAATTATTTAAAAAATAAATGCCAAAATTTGGAGACTTAAAAGCAAATAAACACATGCTATGTTCCTCTTTGATTTAACACTACTATTATTTTGTATGTCTGTGTAATGTGAAATGAGATTTAAGATTTTCTCCTTTTAAAATTAGGCCATAACTTCTTTTTCTTTGCTCTGAAAATNTAACTTTGCTACTTTACAACTGACTATACCTTGAGAATGTAATCTAAATATTAATTATTTAAAAAATAAATGCCAAAAATTTGGAGACTTAAAAGCAAATAAACACATGCTATGTTCCTCTTTGATTTAACACTACTATTATTTTTGTATGTCTGTGTAATGTGAAATGAGATTTAAGATTTTTCTCCTTTTAAAATTAGGCCATAACTTCTTTTTCTTTGCACTGAAAATTTACATTCAGAGAGAATTGGAATCCGGTAGAAATACTGGCAAGATAATTTACTTAGAGAGGGATAATTCTTGCACTTTGCATCACTATGAGGGCTGACATTGGCTAGAATTATTTCAGTCAGTGACAAGTAAAATATAATATAAACTAAAAATTGCTTAGAAAATAAAGAATTACTTGACTTCAAAGGAGGAATATCTAGAATCTGCACGGTTTTAAGATAAATTTTGATTTAAAATCTTTAAAATATTATTTAATTGTCTTATATTTTCCTTTTACATAAATTGGTTTTCTTATAATTGACATTCCTCATGTTTTCTTTATTTTTCCCAAATACAAAGCAAAACCCTTTTATCTTTAATAAAACCTACATGTATTGTGTCCATATGGCACATGCTGATTAAATGAGGTGTTCGCTGTCTTTTATTACTGTATCAAATATTGTAGAATAAAAATGGGATTTTTTTATTTAAAAATTATTTTATATTTAAAATTAATGTTTTATTTCTAACAAACATAATAATTGTACAAATTTATGAGGGACAGTGAGACATTGCAATTCATGTATACATTGTATAATGATCAAATTAAGGTAATAATTATTTTTATTACTTTAAATATCTATTGTTTCTTTTGGAGGTAACATTCAAAATTTTCTGTTCTCCATTGCAATATACGCTACATTGTTATTTGCTATCATCACCCAACTCTGTAATAGAACACTAGAATTTATTCTTCCTGTTTAACTGTACCATTGTGCTCATTGACCAACCCCTTCACATCTCCCCATCCCTATCACCCTTCAATTGCTTTGGTGCATTCAAGACTCGTGAAAATGGTTATGAAATAGTTGAGGAATTGAATGATCATCATCAATAATTGTATAGACACCTACGTGAGTGAGTCTGCAAGGCTTCACAGTTTTACAGTAAAGCACAAGAGCTTTTTGTCCTTCTGTTATTTTATTATATATATTTTTCTTCCAATCAGTATTTTATTTCTTTATTGTAGTGGTGCTAATTACCTGAAAAACTTGATATGAACCTGCCTCTCTCTTCTTTGAATTGTGGTTTTTCTGTAGGTTTTGCCTAGTTTCTTTCTATTTTACCTTTAAATTTAAAATAGCATGCTTCAGTTAAGTAAGACTCTAAAATTATAAACCTGTTTATTGATACATATCTAAAAATTGAAGATAAATCAACAATGGAAAGTTTTCTGTGGCTTGAATATTTT
>NW_016804590.1:142942-158882 GCF_001698545.2 Rhinopithecus bieti | reverse complement strand
CTGTGGCTTGAATATTTTCTTTCGTGTATTTCCAACTAAATTCTAAGTTTATCTTTTTTATGTCTAAAGATAATTTTATGTGATATTTTGCTTTATTTAGTTTTCTGGGTATTTATTATACTTCAGATATGTATTACACCTAAACATAGATATACTTTTAGACATAAATTTATATTTTGCCTTTCTGATATTGATGGGGGTCCTTTTTTTCTAATCATTCTTGCTAGTATTTCATTAAGTTTATTAGCTTCAGAAAAGTAACAACATTGGTGTCTGTGATTTTTCTCTATGGCTTATTATCCATTTAAGTGCTCTTTGCTCTTCTTTCTTTCCTTTTATTTATTTTGTTAATAATTTGCTCATTCTTTTTTGACTCCTTAAGGTGTAAACAGAGATAATTGATTTAAGCCTTTTTTCTATACTAAAATAAGCATTTAGAGTTGTTAATATCAATCTAAACATCAATTCCATCTCACAAATTTAATTTGTTGTATTTTTATTATTATACGTTGAAAACTAATTTGTTTTATTATTTGATTTCTTCTGTGATCCATGATTTGTTAAGAAATATGTTACATAATTTCCCAGTATTTGTAAACTTGTCAGATATGTACGAATTTCTGACATATTTTTTCTAGCGACTGTAGTGTGTAAATTTAAATCTGGAAAATTTAATAAAATTTATTTGATGATTAACATGTAGCCTATTATAGTGAATATTCCATGAACATTTAAAGAAAATGTATTCTTCAATTTTGAATATTGTTCTGCAAATGTATTTGCATCAAGTTAGTGTTGTTCAGCTTTTTATATGCTACTTTATTTTGTAGAGATTTTAGAAATGATTTTGATAAAGGATTGATAACTTTCCAACTTTATTTCTTGGTTTAGATCTGTCAGATTTTGCTTCAAAAATTGCTTATAATCTGATATCACATTCTATCAGCCTAAGCCTTTAGTTAGCATTCCTTTTAATTCAGCTCATGTTTCCCTTTCAATAATTATTGTCCTACATAGTCTATTGTTCAATGTCTGAAACCATTTGCCTCGTATAGTACTTTAAGTTTTATAATTTTTGCAACAGAAATTGCCTCAATACTGATTACTCCATCACAGTTAAACTGTGGTATATTATATTTTTATGGAATTCAGCTAGAATGTTTAGTGTCCTCGTATCATTAGATTATATTTAAACAAGTACTTATATTTACATGGATACAAGCATGCAACTAAATTAATATTGATTCACTGGTATGAGTAGCAACATGAAGCTGAGGGATGGCCAGGCCATATTGTATGTACTTTGTGCTCATTACAAATGCCAGCCCTTACACTATCATACACCTTGTGACAATGTCTGTGGCAAGTGAATAGGATGTCGGATTGTATGTGTGTTTGTATCCTACCTTTAAGCTGTTGTGCCTGTGACAGACAATATGTATATTAACTTTTATGGCAATAATTCCACTGGCATATTGAAGAAAACACTTGTTTTTATTTGGTATCCATCTTAGGAAGTTGCATTAGTATGTTTATAAATAGTTACTGCTTTCTACTTCCAATTGGCTGATACAATAAGGCTTTGCTGTAACTTTTTCCAAAGGTGTTCTCTGATACATTTTTCAATAAATCTTATTAACAAGGGAATTGCATAAAATGTAATTTTGTCTGGAAGCTTACCCGGAGAAGTTTGTTAATGTTGAGTGACATGTAAATATCTAAATTTATTTATATCTACTTCAATTCCACAATTAGCAAATAAAGCTTTAAATATTATCTGTAGCAATGAACATTTTCTGAAATAAAAATTTTTGTGATTTTATGAGTGTAAATCAAAAAAATGTACAGAGTTAAGGTTTAACTTTCTTAAATTTAACTCTCTGATATTACTAGAGCTTTGGAAAGAAACGTAACAACTCCCCTTTTTAGAACATTCCAAATCAGATCCAAGAGATATTCTTTCTCTTTCACAAAGAGAAATGGTTTCAGTTTTTTTGATATTATGGACTAGAAGCCTAAAGTGTGAATAAGTTTTCCTTCTCCCTGTCCCCTAATTTTCTTAATTTTTCCCTAGTTATACTATCTGTTCTTTTATTTCAATATAATTCTTCTATTAGCTTTTAGGTCTACCACTTTAGACTAGACGATGTGTAATTAATATTTTACCACTTCATGAAAAACCTTAGAGCAATATAATTGTCCTGTCCACAAATATTGATGGCAAAATATCTTTGAAACACAACATGGATAATAATATAGAAAGTTCTTTTCTTCTCAAAAGGGTGATAAAGTGTTTGCCTTGGAGGGAAAATGTAATCTGGAGTCATTTCATTAAGGCAGTGTTTAAAAACAAACATAAATTGAATGGGTTTAGCCCTAAGACAGAGCAAGCCATTTCCTATTTGTGACACCAATTCTTATTATTTTATTATACCCAGACTGATCATATATTCATGTAACCTACAGGCAGGCATCTGATTTTGTGACACCTTGCTTAAAATTAGTTCAGGAGCAAAAACAGATGTACTATATCAAATTTGTGCTACCATTTCCTTTTCTTACATTCATAATAATCTTTTCTTATTATTTTTCACACTCTTTACACCCAGAGAGAGAAGTATTTCTGCTTCTCTTTCTCATTTTCCTCCATGTCCTCATTTTCCTTCTCTTTTCTTTCTCCTTCTTCTTTTCCTTTCCTTGAGCAAACATTTTCAAGATACTAGTTGAGACACTTGATCTATAACAGTGAAAGGGGTGCTTATAGTGAAACATCATTGCTAGTGTGGTTCTTCTTGAGCCTACTAAACAATAAAAGGCATAAAAATTACCCAAAATAATTACAGTTTATAAAGAAAATGCAAAGCTCATTTTAGATTCACATTAACATTGATTTAATAAATCCAAGCTGATTTTGTCACATAATGTATTATTATCAAATGAACAATTGTATAAATTTTGAGAATACTTTACTATTAAATAAGTATACATATCAAATTTATTTTTTGAAGGAAAGATATGTCCATGCACTTTTCTTTAAAATTTTTCTCATTTACAATCCACTAATAACTACAAGTCATGATTGGGTTATTTGATCCTTTTAGATAATCAATTTGTTCCATTAGACTTTTTTCCTCACTTGATTTCAAAACAAATCTTGGCACATAATAATAAATTGTAAGATTTTACAGTTTAGGCATTATGGAAGAGCAAGTTTAAATAACTTATTTGCCAATGTCTATAAAACTTGGCTACAGGCTCACAGTTGTAATTCTGACACTTTGGGAGGTCAAGGAGGGTAGATCACTTGAGGTCAGGAGTTCAAAATCAGCCTGTCAAAATGGTGAAACCCTGCCTTTACGAAAAATACCAAAAAGATTAGCTGGGCATGGTGTTGGGGACCTGTAGTCCCAGATACTCGGGAGGCTGAGGCAGGAGAATCGCTTTAACCCAAAAGGCGAAGATAGCACTACTGCACTCCAGCGGGGGCAAGAGAGGGAGACTCTGTCTCAAAAAAAACAAAGAACAAAAAACTTGGTTAATATTAGGATCATCAGTTATCTTCCCTCTGTAATCAATATCATTTTATCTACTATTTTTCAACTGTCTCTTAATCTAAAATAGTATTTCTCCTTTTTTGTAGGAATGGTGTATATTTAAGAGATGCCAGAAATTTTAACACTTTGGGCTTATAAAGTTTTGAACTACAGAAAGAAACTGGTTAGGTAAGATTAACTAAATTGAATTAACAAAATGCAGAAAGATTATATTAATAGAACAAAATAATAACTTTTAAAAATATGTAAATAACTAGCTTAAAGTATTTAAAAATTTATTTTATATTAAAATTTAAAATTTATAATATTTAAAATTTACTGTCAATAACGTGTGTTGTTTTGGATTTTTTTTTTCTTTTTTATTATACTTTAAGTTCTAGGGCACATGTGCACAACGTGCAGGCTTGTTACATATGTTTACATGTGCCATATTGGTGTGTTGCACTCATTAACTCGTCATATACATTAGGTATATCTCCTAATGCTATACCTCCCCCTCTTCTCACCTCACAACAGGCCCTGGTGTGTGATGTTCCCCTTCCTGTGTCCAAGTGTTCTCATTGTTCAATTCCCACCTATGAGTGAGAACTTATAGTGTTTGGTTTTCTGTTCTTGCGATAGTTTGCTGAGAATGATGGTTTCCAGCTGCATCCATGTCCCTACAAAGAACACGAACTCATCCTTTTTTATGACTGCATAGTATTCCATGGTGTATATGTGCCACATTCTCTTAATCCAGTCTGTCACTGATGGACATTTGGGTCAAAAACAAATAACCCATCAAAAAGTGGACAAAGGATATGAACAGTCACTTCTCCAAAGAAGACATTTATGCAGCCAACAGACACATGAAAAAATGCTCATCATCATTCACTGTCAGAGAAATGCAAATCAAAAGCACAAGGAGATACCATCTCACACCAGTTAGAATGGTGATCATTAAAAAGTCAGGAAACAACAGGCGCTGGAGAGGATGTGGAGAAATAGGAACACTTTTACACTGTTGGTGGGACTGTAAACTAGTTCAACCACTGTGGAAGACAGTGTGGCGATTCTTCAAGGATCTAGAACTAGAAATACCATTTGACCCAGCCATCCCATTACTGGGTATATACCCAAATAATTATAAATAATGGTGCTATAAAGACACATGCACACGTATGTTTATTGCGGCACCATTCACAATAGCAAAGAGTTAGAACCAACCCAAATGTTTTGGGATATTTTAAATTGCATCACATTTTATTTTGCATCCAAGATTTTTGCATTATTTAGCTATCATAGTCAAATATTTAAGAAGGTGTTATTTATAAAAAGGTGTTATTTATGTATAGTGAGAATCATCTATCATAATTAAGATAACAAACAGAAGTTGTACCTAACTAATAGGAAGTGTATGTGAAAAAAATTTAACAAATTCAGACATAATGACTCTTACACAACATTGTCCTCTTAAACATAGGTTAAGTGATATCATTTCAAGCTTCTCAAAAAATTATATAATCAATCATTATATGAATCACTAGAGAGATGTGTAAAATCTGCCAAAAAGAAAGGGAAAAAATAACAAAATTTCAAATTTTATGAGCTTAAAAAAATCTTTTGTTCATACTGTTCTGAAATATCCCACTAATCTATTCAGTCTTTCCTTCTTTATACACTGCCAAAAACAGTGCAACCCATCACCATCTAGCCAAAATAGCAGAAGTGATTACAAAAGAGTGATTCTTCACTCAATTTGAAATCCTATTAAGTCTTTTATTAATTAGATTTAATATGAAATTTTATAAAACATAAATGTGAAATGTAATATGTGGTTTAAAAAATGGCAATGAAATGACCTCCTAAATCAAGAAATAGTGCATTGCTCTCTGTGACCTAAGGGATACCGTTTTCTGTGCAAACCTTTCCTACTAGAATTTTGTGATAGTTATTTTCTCTATATCTTTATTGTTTTCATAGCTATTTTTTTTTCCTGGACAATATAATTTGCTCTTGCCTCTTGTGGTGGGCAAAATAATGGTCTCCCAAAGATGCCCATGCCCTAATCCCTGGAATCTGAAAATATGTGATCTTATACGGCAAGAAGACTTTTCAAATGTCATTTAGTTAATGATCTGAACATGGAAAGATTATTCTGGATTATCTAGCTGTACCAAGTTTATCACACGGTTCTTTAAAATTGGGGGGATGTGAATATAGTAAAATGGCACAGAGAAAAGCAAATTTTTACCTTGAAAATTGAAAAAAGGGAACAGCAGCCCAGGAATGTCTCAGCATCTTATACTTGAAAAAGTCAAGAAAAGAGATTTTATTACTAGGGCCACCAGATTGTAACACAGTCTTACCAATATCTTAATTTTAGTTCAATGAAACCAGTGTCAAAGTCTAACCTACAGAACAAAAAAATAATAATAATTTTGTGAGTTAACCACTAAATTTATGGCAATTTACTAGAGTGGCAACAGAAAATTAATGTATCTCTTTTATTAATTTATATAGATGAATCAAACTAAATTGAGTTTAATCTTGCTATTTTCTTCAATATTAATGTTTTTTTAAAAAATGTATTCATCCCAAATCTTACTGGTGTCACTCATTCATTATCATTGTTGCTGTGTAATATTACATTATACAATTTATGGCAATTTATTATCCACCATTTAATAAACACAATAAGTTTTGGTTGTTTCCTACCTGAGAAAATTAGTCAAAAATTTGTAATGAATATTTTTATGTATTTATCCAATGGGGTTTTCTAAGATAAATATTTAGGTGTGCTGTGTCATAGGATATGTCTACCTTAAGATTTACACAAATATTTAAATTTTTTTCTAGTGAGGTTGTACCACATTCTCCAACCACCAGAGTATGAGAGACCTTAATGAGGTCTACATCTATTTAGTTTTAGCCAGTACGATAAGTACATGGTTGGGTAGCACTGTAGTTTTAATTTATAATTTTTTGATAATCAGTAAGTGTTAAGATTTTTTATGTTTATTAACCATTTGGAGTTAATATTTATGAATTGTGAATTCTAAACCACTCTTTGGTCATGTTTTTAATTGGGTTATTTGATGTCTTTTTCTTATTGACTTTATTTCCTTTGTGTCTTCTTAACATTAGGCGTTGGTGGTTCTATGTATTGAATATATTTTCTCCCATTTGATGATTTGTATTTTTGTTCATTTTCCAGTGTCTTTTAATGAAGTCAAATTATTAATTTCAATGTAGTCAATTTATAACTTTTAGGTTATATTTTGTTTATTTAAAATATTTCTCTAAATATACCATGAAGATACTCTTATATATTACCATTTAAAATCGTATTTCTTTGCTTTCACATTTAATTTTAATATTCCTAGAAATTACTTTTATAAGACTTGAGTAAGGGGAAAAATCGTGTTTTCATAGAAGAATACACAGTTGTTTTGGCATTACTTTAAGAGAATATTGTATCCAAATGGTTCTACAGTGGAATATATCTTACAATAAAATGGTTACAAAATTAATTATTTTTATAAGACACTTCAATGTTTCTGGACTTCTTTGTTTCTGATGAACAATGGGCAATTAATCATAACATTCTTCCCTGTATGTAATGTTTCCTTTCTCACTGGTTCATTTTAAGATTTTCTTTCTCTTTGGCTTTTAGCATTTTGTCTATGATGTGGTTAGCATTTTTGTTGTGTTTAGTTTGAAGCTCCTTGGATCTCTAAGTCAATATTTTCTACAAAATTTGACAAATTTTCAGTTGTTATTTCTTCAAATATTTTGTTTCTCTTTGTGTTTCTCTTTCTGGCACTTCAACTATAGACATGAACTTCTTTGCAAGGTATGTCTTTCTGTTATGTAGGTTGATCTATTTTCATGGTCACTGGTTATTTTTTCTGTTATCTTCAGTCACTCATTGAGTCTTTCTTTTAATTTATTGGACATTTTAGCTCTAAAATTCCATCTTTTATCCTTTCCTTGTCCTATCAGAATGCCATTCTCCGTTCACTCATTACTGTCATTTTGCTTCAAACTTTGGATATAATATCCACTCATTCTTTGAATATTGCTTAATAAGTTTCTGTGAAATCCATTTTGCTAAATCTGAAATTTGACATTACCTTGAATGTTTTTGTTCAGCATCTTTTTTGCTTATTGTAAGTTATCACTTTCCTGTTTCTTTACGTTCATGAAAAATTATAAATAATATACTGTAGCACATATGGATTATTAGAATTATTATCTTACATTTGGTAAATAGTAACCTTGTTTGGACTTAAAACACTAGCTTTATTTTCCAAGTTAGGCATCAGCTAAAGTGTCTGCTCAATTTTTGTGTCTTGAAGATGCTGGCTCTTTTTAGGCTGGACTCTTAGAGATCTTTGAGTAACAGGTTCACTTGGACTGGTCACCGACTTGTCTGAGTCCAGTAAGACAGAACACCCATGCATCCATAAGTAATATGAAATGTGTTTATTGCATGAAAATAGTTGGGAAGAAAAAACAGAAGTCTAAGATTCATGTGAACCAGTCCCCCAAGGCTCAGAAAAGCTGCCAGGAATGGATGGAAACTCATCTGCATGTCTCCTGCTTGCACTGCAGTTGAGTTACCCTGGTAAGCAGACTGAGCTGGGTTTTATACCCCTGGGTTTTCAGAATTTTTAGGATAAAATGGGGAAGGACATCCTCTATTAGGGAGAGGGAGGGTGGGCAGGATGAAACAGAGTCCAGGCTTCCCAGCCAGTCCCTCCCTATTTTAGGATATCACATTCCCAACATATTTCACATTTATTCTTCAGAGCTACAAGTAAAAAATGGAGTGAGAACTGGGTTAGTCCAAGGCCACCTGGAGAATTGTTCTCCAGTATCATCCACTGTCTCTGCTTAATTTGTCTCTCAACGTAAAAGAGACAGATTACCAGTTGACCCTCCTTATCTGTGGGTTTTGCATCATGGATTCAACCAACCACATATCAAAACATCCGAAAATGCGTTTGTATTGAATATATACTGACATTTTTGTCCGTACTCCCTAAACAACACAGCGGATCAACTATTTACATAGCATTTATATCTTATTAGATATTATAAGAGAACTAGAGATTATTTAAACTCTGCAAGAGAATGTGTAGAGGTTATATGTAAATATTGCACCATTTTATATTAGGGACTTAAGCATCCATGGGTTTTGGTATTCCACAGGGGTCCTGGAAACAATCCCCCACAGATATAGAGAGAGGACTGCACTCAAAATTAGAGGCAAAATCTTCCTGGCATTCCCTTGCTTCTAGGATTTCTACTAATTTACAGCTGCTCCATAGATTCAGTTTCTTTCCTCTGAATCTCCAAGTCATTAAGCTTCAGCTTTTTGCTGTCCAAGTTGCATATGGTTGAGGAATGTCATCAATTAATAAGAAAACAAGTACACGGAACTCACTTGGAAGAGGTTTATTTTATGAGAATAGATACTTTTGGTCTCTATGTTCTTGTAAATGGATATCTCTAATGCATATGTGTAGTTTATGTTAGTGACCATTCAGAAATTTAAGTTTGTACTGAAATTATAGAGCACATACTTTCTGTGATTCTTTCACTATCAGAATATCCCATCTTAAATTATTTAATCTTGAAGTCCTTTTCTACCATATTGAGCTGGTAAGCCTCCAGTGCATCAGTGTGATTTTTCACATTGAAAACATTTTTTCTCTGCTGCAGCAAAGTACATTGGATGATATCTTCAGGAAACAAAACACAAATATTCTTACCCCTTACTGTTGAAACTTTTCAAAAGTAAACTCTCCTTTGACTTTGGCTTGTTGTATACTTATTTCTTCTTTTGAATCCTTTTGAAATATTCATGCATTTTATCTACATATTATAATTTTATCCCAAGAAAATTTTACATGACCATTTTACTGTCCCATCATTACCACAAGTAACAAATATTAATGTATTTTTTTAAGAAAATATATACTGAGCAGCCACTTTATGCTGAGAACTATTTTAGGAATTTGAGATATATATCAGTGAATGAAATAGCCAAAAAGTACTGCCCTAATAAAGCTAAATTAAATTTGTGATAGAAACAGAATAACGCATAAACAAAATACACATTATATGTATTTGAATATTGTATTTGATTCCTGGGGAAAATAATTCATAGCAAGTAAAGATGTAAAATATGGAGGTTAAAGGGGTATTAGTTTTAAATATTCTAATCATGGTAGGGATTATTCACAAGATAACATATCAGCAAATAATTGAGGAAGTTCAAATAATTAGCAGTAAAAACCTGGAGAGCAAGAAATGTGAACAAAGGGAAGTGTTGCAGGAAGTCAGGGACCCCGAACTGAGGGACCGACTGAAGCCATGGCAGAAGAACATAAATTGTGAAGATTTCATGGACATTTGTTAGTTCTCCAAATTAATACCTTTATAATTTCTTACGCCTTTCTTTACTGAAATTTCTGAACATAAGTTGTGAAGATTTCATGGACATTTATCACTTCCCCAGTCAATACTCTTACAGTTTCCTATGCCTGTCTTTACTTTAATCTCTTAATCTCGTCATCTTCGTAAGTTGAGGACCTATGTTGCCTCAGGACCCTGTGATGATTGCATTAATCGCACAAATTGTTCGTAAAGTATGTGTGTTTGAGCAATATGAAATATGGGCACCTTAAGAACAGGGTAACAGCGATTTTCAGGGAATAAGAGAGATAACCTTAAAGTCTGGCTGCTGGGGGCCAGGCAGGACAGAGCCATATTTCTCTTATTACCAAAAACAGGTAATATAAATATCGTTGAATTCTTTCCCCAGTAAGGAATATTAATAATTAACAGCCCTGGGAAAAAAATGCATTCCTGGAGGGTGGGGGCTATAAAATGGCCACCCTGGGAGTGTCTGCCTTATGCAGATGTAGATAGGGATGAAAGACGCCTTAGTCTCCTGCAGCACCCCCAGGATAGATAGGATTAGGAAATTCCAGCCTGGTGAATTCTAATCAGACTGGTTCTCTGCTCTTGAACCCTGTTAAGATGTTTATCAATGACAATGCATGCACAGCAGGACATGGAAGTTCATTAGTGATTCTAGTTTCACCCTGACCTTGTGATCTTGCCCTGACCTGCCTTGTGATAGTTTGTTTCCCTTAAAGCATGTGATCTCTGTGACCCACACCCTATTCATACACTCCCTCCCCTTTGAAAATTGCTGATAAAAACTTACTGGTTTTACGGCTCAGGGGGCATTACAGAACCTGCCGACATGTGATGTCTCCCTTGGACACCCAGCTTTAAAATTTCTCTCTTTTGTACTCTTTCCTTTATTTCTCAGATGGGCTGACACTTAGGGAAAATAGAAAAGGACCCACGTTGAATTATCGGGGGTGGGTTCCCCCAATAGGAAGAATCAGTACAAAGATCATCAAGCAGTGTCATGCCTAGAAAGTTAGAAAGAAATCAAGGAAGCAAGTGTAACTTGATAAGGATGAGCACATTAGAGTATAATTAGTAATTACGTTGGGAAGACAATTAAAACTAAGTAAAATAGATCCTTAAAATTTATCAAGAAGACTTTGCCTTTACTCTAGATAAAATAATGATAATCATTAAGAATTGACTGTGGAGACCAACAATCTGACCAAGTTGAACAATTAAAAAATTATTTCATGAACAAAAGAACAAGATATTATTAGACTGGACTTTGACAGTAGCAGTAGAGATATGCAAAAGCAGTCATACTTAAATGTGAATTTTTAATGGCCATTGATTCAGAGGGTGCAAGCTTCAAGACTTCGCTCCTCACACATGGTGATGAACCTGCAGGTGCACAGGAGTCAAGAATTGAGGTATGGGAACTACTGCCTACATTTCAGATGATGTGCAGACACACCTAGATGTCCTGGCAGATGTTTGTTGCAAGGGTAGAGTCTTCATGGAGAACACCTGCTAGAGCAGTGCAAAAGGGAAATATGGGTTTGGGGCCCCCACACAGATTCCCCACTGAGGTAATGCCTAGTGGAGTTGTGAGAAGAGGATCACCATCCTCAAGACTCCAGAATGGTAAATCCACTGACAGCTTGAACTGTACTGGAAAAGCCACAGATACTAAATGCCAGCTCATGAAAGCAGCCAGGAGTGGGGCTGTACCCTGCAAAGTCATAGGGACAGAGCTGTCCTAGGGCATCTGAGCCCACTTCTTGCATCAGGAAGACCAGGATATGAGACATGAAGTCAAAGAACATCATTTTGGAGCTTAAGATTTGACTACACTGCTAGATTTCAGATTTGCATTTGTTTTGGCCAATTTATCCCACTGGGACCAGTGTATTTACTCAATGCCTGCAACATCATTGTAACTGGGAAGTAACTAAATTGCTTTTGATTTTACAGTCAATAGGTAGAAGGGACTTGCCTTTCTCAGATGAGACTTTGGACTGGACTTTTGGGTTAGTGTTGGAATGAGTCAAGAGTTTGGATGACTGTTAGGAAGGCATAATTGGTTTTGAAATGTGAAAGGGACATGAGATTTGAGAGGGCCCAGGGACAGAATGATATGGTTAGATTTTATGTCCCCATCCAAATCTCATCTTTAATTGTAATCCCCATAATCTGCATAATCCCCACATGTTAAGGGAGAGACCAGGTGGAGGGAACTGAATCATGGGACCGTTTCACTCCTGCCATCCTCATGATAGTGAGTAATTTCTAATGAGATTTTATGGTTTTATAAGGGGCTCTTCCTGACTTCACTTGGCACTTCTCTTTCCTGCTGCCTTGTTAAGAAGGTGACTTTCTTCCTCTTTGCCTTCTGCCATGATTATAAGTTTCCTGAGGCCTCCCAGCCATGCTGAACTGTGAGTCACACAGATGTCTAGAGAAAACTTCTTGCTATCTTCTATTCAATCAGGACTACAGGTTCTTATGCAAGAGCTTGTCCATATTTATCATAGTTCTTATTACAATCTAGCATACTTAGTTTTTTATTTTCTTAAATTATTTAATGACCTATGATCAGCTGGTGTCTTAGCTGGTGTCTTTTTGAAGGTATTATAGACATTCAATAATAAATTGTTGATTAAATGATTTATTGAATAAATAACAGTTCAACTGAATAGCTCATTAAATAATACTAATAGTGTGGCATGGTGGAGCATGTCTGTAGTCCCAGCTACTCAGGAGGATGAGGTGGGAGTATCACTTGAGCCTGGGAGGTGGAGGTTGCAGAGAGCTGAGATTGTGCCAGTGCACTCCAACCTGGGAGACAGAATGAGACTCCATCTCAAAAAATAAGTGAATGAATGAATGAATAAATGAATGAATAAATAAATAAATAAATAAATTCTGAGAAAATTGATCTCAAGTAAAATAATTTTACTAAAACTGATTTGAAAATAATGACCTAAAAATATTGCATGATCCTCTCTAATGATACACTGGAATTTGGGAAAAGATCAAGCGAAGTAAGAATGGAGAAGTCATTCCACTTTTAAATGCCCACAGCCAAGGAATATTATTAGGATACAACAATGAATCAGCTCCCATGAAATTATAGCCATAAATCACACTAATATTATGAAGATGAATTCTAGTTAAAAGGATTTGAGCCATTTGAAAACTTCTTAATGAAAATAGTTACAGAAAATGCAATTGAATTTTGTATAAAAAATAAAAGTCTGTGACTCCTCAGTGACTCCCCATTACAAGGATAAAACCTGTGATTTTTTAATGGTTCAAAGCAACAGGGTCAAGATAAGGAAAACAGACTACGAATGTTATGGTGGGAGTGCAGGCTTAGTTGGGTTCAATTTCCAGCTTTTCCACTTACTAGCAACATGACCAAAGACAATTTAATGTTGTGTATTTATTTCTTTATGCTTGAAGTGGTAAAGATAATAGTACATACCTTATAGATTTACTTTTTAAATGAAATGAGTTAGATATTTTGGGAAACATGTGCCAAATGTTAAATCCTGCATGTGTTTAATATCTCACAATACTGACTCAAAATCACTACTGAGGTATAGGAATTTAAAGACTCCTTTTTTTTCTTTCTTTCTTTTGTGTTATAAAGTAACTGGGATTATAGCAAATAGGTTATATTGAGAGAATCTCTACTTTTATATTTTACAATTACAGTGTGACTCTGAATATGCAAACATAAAATTTTGGCTTGGAAAACATGTTAATAAGGAAGGAAGTTGGTAGGATAAAATTATAGTATAGTCTTTTTAAAATTTATTTTGAGACTGTGACAAATATGCTGTCATACATCTTGATATGTCGTAAGCTGCTCTACGGTCAATTTGGGTTACAACACTGAGCTCTCTTTAACTTACCATAGAAGAGTAAGGTTGTTGAACTGTTAGGACCAATATTTTTTAAAATATATTATTTCAACTTTTGCTCTTAGACTTTTCACACCAAATTTCTACTTTGTTGAAGTTTAAGTTTGACATTTAAAAGGCAGATGCACTCCTGAGGGATTCACTGGTAAAAGCCATTAGTGAATTTGCTGATATAAAATTTGCATGATAGCATAAATCTTTTATAGAGTGTCTTTGGAAAATGTGTGTGTGTGTGTGTGTGTGTGTGTGTGTGCTTGAGAGAGAGAGAAAGAGAGAGAGAGGTTAGACAGTAATGGTAAATTACATTACATAAGCCTTCCACATTACACTTTTTGATGTTTAATAAAACAGAATCACAAAAACTGTATCCTCAGAGGCCTTGTTATACTATCACATGAATGAATATCCATGCCATAGGTTCTGGGAAGCCATATATAAATAAGTTTGGTGAAATTTTGTTTATAAAACTGATAAAGTCATTTTACTTTTCTTTTCTGGAAACTTTGGCTTCCTATCAACTGTGGAGCCATAAGAATAACTCTTCACATGAGTTCTATATACATCACAACTATAAAAGATTAAGGTAAAGGTATTATATCCATATCTATATTTCTATTTTATTTTGATCATTTGATGTTTAGAAATAAAGCAGAGGGGAAGAGAAGTATGCTGTCTGCAACAATAATTATAACTTCTGTAGTTAAATGTATAATGTAGTATTTTTTAGCTGAAAAGATCTCTTGGCAGCTAATTTTGAAACTTTAAAAAGTCAAAATTAGACTTCTGACTTCGGGAAAAGTTGATGTAGATTTATTTTTCTGGCTGCTATTTTTACCTCCCCACCCACTTCTTCCACAAAGTACAACTAAATATCTTGAACATAATTTAACAAATGCAACCATGAAATGACTCTGAATAGGTATTATAGAACAGAAACATGGAATAATTGAAATAAAAACCTTGCTAGATGAGTTCGATAGTAGAATGGAGATGATGGCAGAGAACAGAATTAATGAACTGGAAGACTTATCGTAGTGTTTGCTCCATCTTAACAACACAAAGAAATTGACTTTAAAAGTACACAGAGTCTAAATGATATGTGAAAGTGTAACAAAAGATTTAGCATCTATATCTTTGTGGTCCCAGAAGGAGAGTAAAAAATGAAAAGGCAGGACAAACATTTAAAGAAATAATATCTGAAAACACCCAAACTTATTAAGACATGAACCCACATGTTTAAGAAGTTGAGCAAACCCAAAAGATGATTAAAAACCAACAAATGAAACCTTTGAGACAGACAAAAATTATACTTATAAAAACTACAGAAAAAAAGAAAAAACCTTTGGAAGAACCAGAGAGAAGCAACACATAATCTTTAGAGGAATGCAAGTTCAAATGACAGCCCACCTCTCATCCAAAACCACTGAGACCAAAAGCAAATAGTGGAATACATTTTTAACCTTCACATTAAGAGAATTGCCAATAGTAAATCTTCTGTCAGTTGAAGCTAAAAACTAAGAAATTTTGCCACCATAGGATCTACCCTTAGGACATGCATAAAAGCATTTTCTCAATGGAAATAAAGTGGTAACAAAAGAGTAGAAACTTCAGACAAGGATAAAACAAGGTATAACAATGTGGGTAAACATACAGACTATCCTTCATTTTATGAGTTTCTTAATCAGATTTAATGGTGGAAACAGAATTTATATTATAACTCAATTGATATGGTGCTCAATGTATGTAGAGAAAATATTTAAGAAAATTGTGAATTTTGAAAATGGGAGATTTAAGTAGATCTAAATTAAAGTAAATTTTCTAAACATTGTTGTCAATAGGCTATGATAAGTGCATACATAGAAAAACTAGAACAAGCATTAAGAAATCTATACAAACACTTAAACACACTAGCAAAGGTAAATCAAAACTAAAGTGATAAGGCCGGGCGCGGTGGCTCAAGCCTGTAATCCCAGCACTTTGGGAGGCCGAGACGGGCGGATCAAGAGGTCAGGAGATCGAGACCATCCTGGCTAACACGGTGAA
>NW_016804590.1:107238-141954 GCF_001698545.2 Rhinopithecus bieti | reverse complement strand
AAGTAAATTTTGATTGATTAATAGCCTCATTTATTAATCTTGATTTTGAATCCAATGATGTTTGATATTAATAGTCAAACACTCTTTTTAAAAATTTGTTGTCCTTAGTATGTCTTAATCTATAACTTTATTTTCAGCCTATGCATTGTCCCTTTTTTGTGCCTTTTTGAATATGCCATTATAGCTAAACCTCATTAATTTGAAAATTTAATCTGATTTTGTCATTTGTTCAAATAATTAAACCCATTCAAGTTTTGGAAAAATGTATGTCATCCTTTTTAGTTATATTTACCATTTTTATCTCTTATTTTACTTTTTTCTCTACCTTTAAATGGGTTTGCTTTGCCAGGTTAGCTTTCATTCTTTTTTCTTAATTTGGAAAGTTTCTGACATCTTTTCATTATTATAATGGCAAACTTCTGGCTATTATCAATTACACTTAAATTTGTATTTTTTGTTACCGTAACAGCATTAAAATAGTTTTTTAATATTCTGTAATAAATAACACTGTAATAATAAAAAACTAAGCAATACATTTATAATCTGTAATAATTGGAAAATAAATAGAAAATAGTGTCTGAAGAATAACGAAATTAATTTTATGAAAATTTTGTCTTTGATATTTATTATCGTATATGTTATTTTCTCTATGACCTAGAAAATCTGTTTTCGTATCTAAGATATAAGATATCTACACTGGCATCCTCTATTTCCTGCACTAATTTTACTAGAGAAATGTGCATATAAATACACAATTATATTTATATATGTGAGAATGTGTAGGATGAAACATATATGTATCTGTGTATATATGTGTATATATGTATTTCTTTATACCTTAGAAAATATAATCTGCACCATTTATGAGAGTGCTTTTTTCCTTATAAATTTGCCATAGTACATTATACACATTTTTATCTGAAGTGATTTGTTATTTTATACAAAGTATACATTAGTCCTAAATTGTGCTTACTATAAGGCATAACAAAGGAACTGGCATAGAATTACGTTTTAGTCTTAGAAATTTTTATTGATATGATTGTTATATGTTTATAATATATATATAAATGACAAAAAGAAAAACTTCTATCTGGAATGTAGAAATCACATACAAATCAATGAGAAATAGGCAAACAACCCAAAAGAAGGGAACATAACTGGGATAGATACTTTAAATAGGAGGATTACAAGAGAACAATGCATATATTGACAAAGCCCTCAGTATCATTACTCACCAGGGAAATGTAAATTAAAACCACTATGTGATATCATTGAATTCTCAAATATATTGAGAATAGAAAATATTGACATGGATTTGCTCTACTTGGGCCTCCTATTCATTGCCTGTGGAAGTGGAAATTTCCAACTAGAAATACTGACAGTACCAACTTCATCCAAGTATAGGTGTACAGTATACAAAATTTTCATTACTACTTAGAGATCCCTGATAAATGGGTTCCCGTGTCCGTGAAACAAACAAACAAGCAAACCAAATTATACAGCTATTCATAGCAGTTTATTTATAACCCCCAAATTTTAAAATGACCCCAATGTTTTTTAGTCTTAGAATGAATTCATAAATTGTGGTGCATTTCTTAATGCAACAATATGATGCATCTTACAAATATAATGATAGTGAAAAGCAGTCAGACACAAGAGAGTAATGTACTATCTAACTCCATTTACATGACATTCAAGAATTGGTAAAATCACAACAGAGTGATACATATTAGAACAGTAATTACCTCTGGAGTGATATTAACTTAGGAAGGATGTAAGAAATCCTCCTAGGCTGCTGGTAGTGTTGTATATTTTGAACTGAGTAATGGTTACACAGTATTCATATGTGTAAAATTAATTGAGTTGTGTAGCTGATATCTTCACTTTTGTTTATATAAATTACACTTCAATATTAAAAAATCCAATGCAAAATGTCTTTTCTTTAAATAATTGTAAATCAGGAATACATGGGTAAAACAGATAATTACATTAAATATGGGTAGCTATGAATGGCCTCTGTACATATGTATAAGTTGTACATTTTTCAACTTTTTTATGGCATATTTGAAACCTAAATGTTGTGTACATTACTAACATGCTCATTTTTCACTGATGTAGAGAATTTCCATATGAAATTGTATTATATTACATAAAATTGTAAAAGTGATAAGAATTTGTGCAGAATTTATGTTTATCTTAAAATTTAAAATCATACAAATCATGGGTTTGAATATAAATAATGAATATAATGTTTGCTTTCTATGAAAGAAAGTACATTATTAGAAATAAATAAACAAGTATCACTATTAGAAGGGAAGTAACTCCTAATTATGAAACATTAAACCCTATTGCCTTGTGCACTAGGTTGTAGGAAATACTTTTATACAAAATATATTCCTGATGGTGACAAATTCATAAAAAGGAAAAAGAATAAGAGCATCTGATGGAAAAAAGTAATAATTACTTTATAATTGCTCTAAGTAAAGACTAATAGAAAGAAAATCATAGCAGAAATTTTAGGAAAAATAATATCAACAAGGTACTAAATATATGAAAAAAAGTTTATCATAAAATATTTTAAATGTTTTTCATCCATCTGTAACTCTCTAGTTAATGTTATTATCTTTATCAAATTAAATTTTCTTAAAATATGTTTTATGTTGTTAGTTATTAGCTATTTACTTCTATCTGATGAGTAGTAGCTGTTTTACCAGATTTAGTTTTAATTTTAATTTTTATATGTACATAGAAGGTATCTGTATTAGTCTGTTTTCAGGTTGCTGATAAAGACATACCCGAGACGGGGAAGAAAAATAGGTTTAATTCAACTTACAGTTCCACATGGAAGGGGAGGCCTCAGAATCATGGCAGGAGGTGAAAGGCACTTCTTACATGGTGATGGCAAAATAAAATGAGGAAGAAGCAAAAGTGAAAACCCCTGATAATCCCATCAGATCTCATGAGACTTATCATGAGAATAGCACTAAAAAGACCAGCGCCCATGATTTAATTACCTACCCCTGGATTCCTCCCACAGCATGTGGGAATTCTGGGAGATACAATTCAAGTTGAGATTTGGGTTGGGACACAGCCAAACCATATCATTCCAACCCTGGCTCCTCCAAATCTTGTGTCTTCATATTTCCAAAGCAGTCACACCTTCCCAACAGTCCTTGAAAGTCTTAACTCATTTCAGTGCTAGCCCAAAAGTCAATAGCCCAAAATCTCATCTGAGACAAGGCAAGTCCCTTCTGCCTATGAGCCTGTAAAATCAAAAGCAAGCTAGGTACTTTCTAGATGAAATAGGGGTAAGGTATTGGGTAAAAAAAACCTTTCCAAATGGGAGAAATTAGCCAAAACAAAGGGGTTAAGGGTCTATGCAAGTCTGAAACCCAGCGGGGCAGTCAAATTTTAAAGCTCCAAATTGATCTCCTTTGACTCCAGGTCTCACATCCAGGTCACACTCATGCAAGAGGTGGGTATCCATGGTCTTGGGCAGCACTACCCCTGTGCTTTGCAGGGTAAAGCCTCCCTCCCAGCTGCTTTCACAGGCTGGCATTGAGTGTCTGCAGCTTTTCCAGGTGCATGGTGCCAGCTGTTGGTGGGTCTACCATTCTGGGGTCTGGAGGACGATGGCCCTCTTCTCACAGTTCCACTAGGCAGTGGCCCAGTGGGGACTCTATGTGGGGGCTCCAACCCCACATTTCCCTTCTGAACTGCCCAAGCAGAGGTATTCCATGAGGGCCCTGCCCCTGCAGCAAACTTTTGCCTGGGCATTCAGGCATTTCCACACATTGTCTGAAATCTAGGCGGAGGTTCCCAAACCTCAGTTCTTGACTTCTATGCACCTGCAGGCTCAATACCATATGGGAGCTGCTAAGGCTTCAGGCTTCCACGCTCTGAAGCCACAGCCCGAGCTGTAAGTTGTCACCTTTCTGCCATGACTGGAGTGGCTGGGACATGTGGCATCAAGTTCCCAGGCTGCACACAGTACCAGCGACCTGGGGCGCAGGTTGCAAAACCACTTTTTCCTGCTGAGCCTCCAGGCCTGTTATGGGAGGGGCTGTCATGAAGGTCTCTGACATGGCCCGGAAGCATCTTCCTCGTGTTCTTGGGTAACATTAGGCTTCTTGCTACATGTGCAAATTTTTGTAGCCAGCTTGAATTTCTCTCCAGAGAATGAGTTTTCTATCATATAGTCAGGCTGCAAATTTTCCAAACTGTTAGGCTCTGCTTCAATTGTGAAACAATGCTTTAAACAGAACCCAAGTCAGCTCTTGAATGCTTTTCTGCTTAGAAATTTCCTCCACCAGATGCCCTAAATCATCTTTCTCAAGTTCAAAGTTTCACAAATCTCTAGGGCAGGGGCAAAATGCCACCAGTCTCTTCTAAAACATAACAAGAGTCACTTTTACTGCAGTTCCCAATAAGTTTCTCATTTCCATCTGAAACCACCTAAGCTTAGAGTTTATTGTCCATATCACTATCAGCATTTCGGGCAAAGCCATTCAACAAGTCTCTGTGAAGTTTCACACTTTCCCACATTTTCCTGTCTTCTTCAAGTCCTCCAAACAGTTCCAACCTATGCCTGTTACCCAGTTCCAAAGTTGCTTCCACATTTTGGGGTATCTTTTCAGCAGTCCCCCACTCTACTGGTACCAATTTACTGTACGATTCTGTTTTTACATTGCTGATAAAGACATACCTGAAATTGGGAAGAAAAAGAGGTTTAATTGAACTTACAGTTCCACATGGCTGGGTCAACATCAGAATCATGGTGAGAGGCAAAAGGCATTTCTTACATGGTGGCGGCAAGAAAAAATGAGGAAGAAGCAAAAGTGGAAACCCCTGATAAACCCATCAGATCACATGAGACTCAATAACTATCACAAGAAGAGCAGAGGAAAGACGGGACTCCATGATTAAATTACCTCTCCCTGTATCCTCCCCATGACACATGGCAATTCTGAGAGATAAAATTCAAGTTGAGATTTGGTGGGGACACAGTCAAACCATATCAATATCTATATTTATGGAGTACATGGAATATTTTGATACAGGCATACAATGTGTAATAATCACATCAAGTTAAAGGAGGTATCAGTCACATCAAGTCTTTTTCATTTCTTTGTACCATGAACATTTTGATTCCACTATTTTAGTTATTTTAAAATATACAGTAAATTATTATTAATTGTAGTCACCATTTGTGCCAACAAATACTATATCCTATTCATTCTTTGAAGACCTGATTTGGTTTTAAAAATATATTTCTTATCTAGAGCAATATTACAAAATATTCTGAATTTCAAATTATTTCAAAATGGTTTTTATAAGAAGTTAGCATTCGATGCTATTGAATACAAGGCATTGCATAAAATAAATGTAAAAAATCCAAAAAAAGTTTAAATAGCTCTGTGACTATAAGTTGTTAGAATATTTGTTGTTTCTCTTTTATTCTGCCCCATTTTACATAGAAAATGTGAAATTCTTATGATTGCCTGCACAGAAGGTAGCTCTTTGACTTCTTTATTGTCAGTCATTCTACTCAAGCTTTTGCTGTTCGTTTGCTCCTCCTCAAGCAGGTCCTGTACTCTCATATCTCAAAGACTTAGACTGCTGTGCCTTTGTTGTAGACCATTCTGCCTCTGCCATACCTGTAACCAGTTTCTTCACTGCTTTCATGCCTTTTCTTTAACTGCTCTTTCCTAATGAGGCTCACCTAAGGGCATCACCACCCACCCCCAACATAATTCTGATTCATTATGCCTGCTCTTCTTTTTCTATTCCATATTTCTCCTTCTGTCATATAATCAACATTTTTTTCTGCATTTATTTTGCTATTGTTTATTATCACCCCTCAACACAGAAGAATAGGATTTTCATGTGGGAAAGAATCTGTGATTGATTTCAAGCATCTAGAGTATAGTAGGTGCTCAGTAATATTTGTTGTTTATCGAAAATAAATGGAGAGAAATAGTATCTATAAGAAAATTTTCTAATTTGAATCATAGCACTTTAAGAAAATACTACTTTGAGAGATCAATCAAAATTTTAAAACAGCTATTTATAATTATTAATAGTAAACATATATTATATAAATTATTATTATAATTATTAAATATATAGTATTATATTGTATTATAATGTTATAATAATATAAATTAATGGCAATATAATTATAAAAATAATAAAACTATAATTATATATAATATGAAAATATAATTAATATATAACAATTAATTTATATAATAAATATAATATATTAAATTATGTATATAATTAATATAAATAATTTATATGATTTATTTATTGAATTGTATACTAATAATTATATGAGTCATATACTTTTATTATATATATTAGTGTTATTATATATAATAAAGTTATACATTATAATTTGAAAACATATTTGAATGTTATAATGTAATTTATAATATATAACACACACACAACTTCATCCCCTTTTCCCAAATAATAAAAATTTATTATAGTTCTCTGTTAATTCAATATATTTCTGAGTTTGGCCAAGCAAAATGCTACAACAATTTTTCTATACTGTTTAAAAATTTTTAAAAATAACAGAGTCCACTTCATTGAATGATGCCCAGCAGTTTAACATCCAGACACCAGTTTTATATAATCGGTTGCTATTCATAAAGGAAAATGAGTAATTAAGAGTCTGCCATAATTACCTATTAACCTTAGTCCATTTTTTTTACTTACTGGTGTTCATTTTATGTGCCACTCATAATAGTACTTTTCATATCATTCAGAATCTAGGAAATTTTTCAGACTAAATTTTACTAAAGAGGAGGCATAGTAATACAGTACTCAGATTTAAAAAGGCATACACATAAGATGTATAGAGTCAGAATAGTAGATGACGTATTATCCATTTCTACATCTATGTTTTCTATTATATATATAAATTATGTCAATTTTTAAGTTAATACAATACGAGCCTGAATAATGCAAGCAGATTTTAGTCAAACAAAGATTATTTTATATGCCGCATTTTAGGTGGGTGAGGCAGGTAGTAAATTAATTTTGATGATATCATAGCAGAAAAGATTTTAGATCACTCTTGAAGGTTAAAAATAGAATGTTGTGAGTGAGTAAAATACTCAAATCAGTATTTTATGAAGTTAAAATATGAAAAGGGTTTTGATGAATCCTTGCATTAAATGACTTATGTTTTGATATTATCTCTTTGGAAACTATAGTTCTTGATAATGAAAGTGTAAGAACTCATAGTTTAGGAAGTAGAGCAAAGGGTTCTGTAACCTCAAAAAGTACCCAAGATTTGATTATGCTAGCAAAAGTCATTGTCAGATTAGCTTTTTGTTATCTTCACAAGTAAAGTATTCAGTCAGTCCTGAAACCAACTGTACACTCAGGTCACAAATGAGTGAACTGTAGACACCAAGAGAGAAAAAAGCTGTATCACTGCAATCATATTGCTGTGCAGGAACTTGCCCACAGTCTTTGGGGACAGTTATGTTTCGTTGGAAATTGTCTAAGCACTCAGCAGGAAGAAAAAATCAAATCTGCCCTAGTAATGTGAAGATTTCAGTAACTTATTTTGATTTTTTTTTTTTTTTTTTTTTTTTTTTTTTTTTTTTTTTTTTTTTTTTTTTTTTTTTTATTTTTTTCTGAGACAGTGTCTCGCTCTGTAGCCCAGGTTGGAGTGCAGTGGCGCGATCTTGGCTCACTGCAAGCTCTGCCTCCTGGGTTCGGGCCATTCTCCTGCCTCAGCCTCCTGAGTAGCTGGGACTACAGGCGCCCACCACCACGCCTGGCTAAATTTTGTATTTTTAGTAGATACGAGGTTTCACCTTGTTGGCCAGGATGGTCTCGATCTCCTGACCTCGTGATCTACCCGCCTCAGCCTCCCAAAGTGCTGGGATTACAGGCATGAGCCACCACATCTGGCCACTTATTTGAATTCTTAGACACCCTAATAAGTCTAACCAGATTCGTTTTTTCTCTCTCAGATGATTGAAGCCAGACAATCTGCATGGGAATAATGTGGGTGCTCATTTAAAAAGTACATTAATGGACCCCATCAAAATCTCACTGTATCCAAATTTCTCTCCTCTAAATAAATGTATCTACTTGCAAGTAAATATTGCAAGTAATATGTGTACAATCCTTTAAAGAATCACTGAAATAAACTATAAAAGTTATTGAGAAATCTGCTATGTTTACATTAACAGATAAATGAAATGTATGACTGAAGATCTTGGAAATAATCTAAGTTACTTTATTTTGAGTTACTTTGCCCATCATGACGTTCCTCAGAATCCTCACTATACTTTAAATAAGCTTTCAAAGATTCTTTTTATACAGTGTTACTTGTACTGAATCTGGAGTTCCTGTAATCTCTGTCAAACCTTCTTGGTCCAGGAATGGGTGCCTGACCCAAAGAGAGTGGACTGTATTTGTCCAATGGCCTAAGAACTAACCCTAAGATCTTATAGTCTTCTAGAAATATTGCATGCTAGATATCTAAGTTGTCAAAGTGGATCCCCATTCAAGGCATTACACTCAAGCTGTGGAATGCCAATTAGAAGGAAATGTCAGAGCAAAAGAAGAACACACAGAGAAAAACTGAGTGCAACACTAGAATCATGTAGATCAGTTGTCTATGCATAAATCTCTTCAATCACTGGGGCAGCTATTGAGTCATAAAGAATTTTGTTGTATTCCCATTAACTTTGAGAACATGGAAGTAACTGCTAATATAGATGCGTGCATTTTTTATACCAGCTTTCATCTAGATTATATTTTGTACCTTAAAATTGAGTTTAAATTACACTGATAAGCATATAAGGAAGACATGGAGAAAATTTCTTTTAACCTAAACAATAACAATTTTTACAAAAATAATTCACATTGTTAGGGGTACATTTTAATTGCTAATGCAGATAATTATTTACTGTTTATTATGATGTAATATATGCTAAAGAAATGAGAAGGTATATTTAATAACTTTTCAGTCATTCTCTACTCTAATTGTGTTTATGTGAATATGTATTTTGTGGAATGTATACCATCCATGTGAAACACCTGCAGTACTTGGAGTTTCTCGTGAGTTTTGGTGAGTGACAGTCCAAACTTCATGAGGTTAACACCGATATGTTGGAAATTTAATAATCAGAGAATACCAGAATCTTCACCTGACTACCTGGCCCTGGAAGCAGTATGCATAATCATCATTTTTTTTTTTTTTTGCATAAGGTATTTGCAACCATCTTACTCTGTATTGATTTATTTGGCAGAATTATTAATCATTTCATCATCCTACAGAACATCATACTGGCAAAAACTTAAATATAGAAAAAAATCAGTACTGTATATAATATGACTCAATAGGATCTATGAATGATACAGTGCAAGAAATAAATCTCAAAGGAAAATAGGAACCTGTTTATTTAACAAAACTATTGAAGTTCTGGTAGTCTACAGCTTTAGTTCTCTACCTTTCAGAATAAAATTCACATTGCTTCCTTTTTGTTGCTACACTAAATAAAGGGGGCAGTCATTTGTGGATTTATTGAAATTTTAAAAAGCATGTGTCTAACGTGTATGCCTCAGACACATTTACCAGGTGACACAGGATAGATGAAAGTCTTGCAAATGTCCAAACTATTATCCAAGAATTTCTGTCAATTGGACTTTATGAACCAGAGAAATCATTTGTTCTGTCTGTATTTGTGAAATATGCAATCTGTTCCAAACCACAAAAGAAAACCACAATAAAGATCAGTAAGATTTTGAAATAAATCCTTGCTTTTTGGTAAATAGTTTGTGAGAAACAACTCTCGGCTTGCTAATGGGCCCTAATGTACCCTGAACGTCTGGATGTGAGCATAATACTTTATCCCAAGTGCTCGTTAAGAAGTCTAAAATACCTCTTCAACTTTGTTATAATATCTGCTACTCCCAGAAGAATGTATTCCACTAATAAATGTAGGTATCACTTATGCGACTTGACTTGAGGAGGTTCTGAATGCATTGTAATTTACATAAGAAAGTTTCAACTTCTCGGCATGCCATCATTTGGCTGCATTGCCAGCTCTCCCACATCCACACTCATGACATCATCAGAATTCCCCAGTGACCTGTTGACTGACAAGAAATACATTTGATCCTATTAAACACATGGAGCTACAAAGTATGGTAGTTATTAACTGGAAATAGACAGTTGTGATGGTAATTCCTACAGTTCAACTGATTTCTTTTTCCTCCCTCTCCCTTTAAAATATGTGCCATTTTAAGTTTTCCATGACATGGAAACTTGACGCCATGACAGAATTAGAAATTTTCAAGATTTATTAAAGGAAATTTCTGAAGAGAATGAAGTGGGAGATAGCAACAGTAGGCAGGGAGAGCATACACATTGTAATACAGGTCTGACAGCTGTGAAAGTGAGAGGAGAAAATGTCTAGGAAGAACTCCAGAGTGCAGATCAGCCAACACTGTGGTTTCTTGAGACAAATTTTCCTGTGGGGGAGTTCCCTGTTAGGCAGAAATGGTCTGAACCTAGTGCTCCCACCATGTTCAGAATGTGAACCATGTTCACGTGTGAATGTGTTGCTGGAACCAAAGCAGTTAGGTTTGTCAGTCAACTCTCCTCACTGCAGTAGGTTCCACTGAAAGAGATCTGAGCTGCACACTTCCATAAGCACCATACATAATCTCCTTTCAGAAGGATGAAGTTGGTGACTAATGTGAGCCAACGTGGCTTACCTGCTTTAAACTTCAATGTTTTTTAAGCACATTATCCAAGATCTTTTCTTCACAGGTATCATAGCTCCACTCTTTTCTTATCTGAGCTATGACCATAGTATAGATACTTGCCAAGGCTGTAACTAATTCTCTTTGTAACACTATTAACTCTCACCATTAGATCCCCTCTGTGATTTTCAGCATTTGTGTGTTCTTGTTGGACAAAATTAAAGATCTTCAAATGCTGCCATGATGGCATTCTGACTTTCATATTCTGCCGTGAGCTGATAGTTGGCTACCCTGGTATGTTTACTTTCTAGGGTTTCTATAATTTATAGTAGTAAACTTATTCCACAATGCTTCAATGTCCCTCATATCTCAATTGTTAGAACTATTGCATAAGTCAGTGAATCCTAATTTAGCTGGAACTCATCCCTATTTATTACAAGTAGGAGTCTCCACAATTGTGAAGATGCATCATGCAGAGTTATCAATACTGCAGATTTCTACCAGCAATTATTTACTACTTTATCAATAGTTTTGTTGACAAGTTATCTAATTCCAGAATATTTTACAGAATTGTTGTCTACTTTTTTAGATTACTTCTAATACCAAATAGACCATCTCTTTTTGTTTAGATTCCCACAGAAACAGGACCTGAGACAAAAATTCAATTGCAAGTGTGTTACTTGGGAAGTGATGCCTGGAAATACTAGTAGGAGTGGAAAAATGAAAGAAAGGAGATGTGTGCATTATCAAGCTAGTTACCCATACAGGCAACTAGAGCTTGATATTCCTAAGGAGTTAGGGGACAGTGTAGAATAAGGGCTGTCTAGTTATTCTACCATAGAAGTGAGGAAGCTGTAGTATTATCTACCAACTCTCTGTCTATAATTGTTCATTTGTAGGTACTACCATTGCCTATACCACTTCAGCATTTTTACCACTCATGTACTTAAAAAAAGTGGTTCTGTGACCAGAAAAATGACTTCAGGAAAATATTACAAGAGTTCATATCATAAAGCTTTTGGTGTGCAAAAGTGAATGCTGATGAGAATGTTCTGAGAACCAACAGAACTGTCAACAGATAATGTTAAAAAATTTAAAAATAATGTCTGTAATACAGAAAAGAGAGCCAAAATAGCAAAAACTGAAATGCACGCATGCTTCATCTATTCCAAACCTTGGAAACATTATGCTAAATAAAATAAGCCAGACACAAAGGATAAATATATGATTCTGTTTACATGACATACCTAGAATAGGCAAATTCATAGAAGCAGAATGTCTATTTGAGAGTACCTGAGGAAGAAATTGGGAGTTATTGCTTAAGGAGTAGGAAGTTTCTATTTTAGATTATTTAAAAAACTGAAATAGATAGCGGTGATGGAAACACAATATTGTGGACTTAATGGCACTAAATGATACACATAAAAAGGCTAAGCTAGCATTTTTTACTGTTATGTATATTATAAGAAAAAGTCAGTATAAAGTTCATGACCAGCCTGGCCAATATGGTCAAATCTTGTCTCTGCTAAAAATACAAAAATTATCTGGGCATGGTGGTAGGGGCCTGTAGTCCCAGCTACTCAAGAGGCTGAGGCAGGAGAATAGCTTGAACCCAGGAGGCAGAGGTTGAAGTAAGCCGAGATCGTGCCACTGCACTCCAGCCTGGGTGACAGAGCGAGACTCCGTCTCAAAATAAATAACTTAACTAACTAAAACAAATAAATAAATATAAATAAAATAAAAATAGATTAAAAAAGAAAAACATGATAAATGTCATCAGCACAATTCAAAGGACAGGAAAACATAAATGGCAAAGTTATTTATAAAAACAACCTCAAAGTCATTAGCATCCAGAACATTTCAATTTCAAAAAAAAGTAAGATATGTAAAAATAGCTATAATCTTACTTGGTAAAATTTAATTAACATAAAATTTAAGAATATTTCATGTACTTAAAATAGTTCAATCAGTTTAAAAAGTCCAAAGAGTACAGTACTGGTGAATGGGAATAACACAATTTGGGATATATCTCGAATATTATTCTGGTGGTTATAAAACAATAATCGTAGAACCATTTTATTAAAAAGAGGGGAAATAGACCATCTCTAAGAAAGGAAAACCTCAGTATCTCATTTCCACAGTTTATTACACAAGAAACTTGATGCAACAGAGATATGCAAGGAGAACTCAGGAAATGTATTCTTTCATAATATTGTTTCTGATAATGCCAGATTGAAAAAACCTACAATACTTACACTAATATGGCCGCTTGAATTTTATTTTTTTCTTTTCCATGTCAAGACCATGGAGACTGTTTACAATTATGTTGACAGCGCGCTGAATAAGCTTTGTAACATAAACCTCAGAAATATAATGAAAGGCAAAAATAGGCATGAATGATGAGAGAATCTTTTTACTGCAATGATGGGAAAAATTAAGATATTTGAGAAAATTATATAATTGGATCGAATAGGTTATATATGTCCAAAATTTTTTAAAAAGTGCCACCAAAAATTAATTTTGCAAGCTTCAAAATACAAATACAAAAGTTTCAAAGGGCTCCTTTATACCTGCAAATGGTTCTGATTTTTAAATATAAAGAATTTCAAAACAAATAGATTACACACTCCCTTAAACATACATTCATTTAATCATGATTTTGGTTAATGCGTGTTAATTTTACTTTACTTTTTTCTGAATGCTTGTCTTTTTTATAAAATAGATTATTATATTATTATAGCCTATACTTTTAATCAGAATTAATAACCCCCACTTTCTATTAGTTTATTATGGCTTCAATTGCATTGCCTATGCATAATTTTATTTTTAACTTTTCTGTTTCATTATCTTTTAATTAATAATTAACATATGGAGTTGTAAAATTATCATCTCAAAGTCTTTTAACATAATTTATAAAGATTTTTTACTTCAAATCCTATATATTTATTTTTACTTTCATCTTATATATCTTATTATTAGTTTGTTAATATTTTTTTCCACGTTTCTTCTGTTAGTGAAACTGTCTTTTATTTGCCTGTGATAGGCAAAGAAGACGGGCATGTCTTAATGTCTTCTTGAGATTGTGCAATTTGTAGGGCTCGGAAATTGTCACTGTTCCTGACAGCATGATGAGAGAGGCATATGCTATATAATCTGTGCCTAACATCGGTATGTTTCTAACACTTGTGGTACTTTTTTTCTTTTTTCTTTTCTTTTTTCTTTCATTTTCTTTCTTTTTCTTTTTCCTCTTTCCTTTCTCTTTTTCTTTCATTTTCTCTTTTTTCTTTTTTTCTTTTTTTGGTAGAGATGGGGTTTCACCATGTTGCCCAGGCTGGTCTTAAAGTCCTGAGCTCAAGCGATCCACCTGCCTTGACGTCCCAAAGTGCTGGGATTACAGGTGTGAGCTACTGTGCCCAGCATTGCCTGTGATATTTTTAAAATTTGTTTCAGTTAACAAGGAATACATTCTTATTTAATTTACAGTATTGTTTACTATAAATGTTTAAGGATTTTTATCTCGACTATGAATAAGTAAAAGTGTCCACTTCTGTAGTTGACCCTTAAGCTGGTATTCATCTTTATCATCTCTTTCCCACACCATTCACTGTAGATTTGCTTATTCTTACACAGCCTTTTATGTAAATTAATTCACCTACAAGGTTGGATAACACAGCCCTGTGCCCTTGTTGCCAATGGTCTCTTCAATGACCCTGTAACTTTTAACACTCAAATGGAAGTGCCAAGAGACACCCCATAGAATAACAGGTTTCAGACATACTCCTCCCTATGTACATTGTTATCATGAGTACAAGCTCCCCATAATTACCAGTACTGACTCCTCCCATTGATAAATAACTGTTTTTTATCCCTCCTTGAGCAGCAGCATGAGGAGTCCATGTGGCAGTTATTGCTTCACCACATTCTGACCCGACTGGAAGTACCACTGACTTCCCCAGGAATCAGGCTTTCCAACTCACCAGAGTATAAAACTGAAAATATAAAGCATAGAAACAACACTGCTAAGAAAAGCCATTTGTACTTTCTTCCACCCCTTCCTGTTTAGACTTACGTAATTTAACTCTGTGGGATACAGCACCATAAACTGGCCACTGATTCAATTCCGAATGCTGCCTCTGAGGTGATGCCTCAACTGAGTCATCCATAGACCATTCCAATATTCTATCAGAACAGTTCCTTCCAGTCATAGAGTATTTAATACTTCAAGTGATCTTTTGCTCACTAAGCACCTAATTGGCTGTGAAAAAATATTACTCTGAGTCAATACATGTAGGGTCCCATGTTATGAATTATTCATTAGGTTATTAGGGTTGTGTTAGACAAATGCAAAACTCTCAGATAGTGATACTGACAAGGAACGTATTAGGGAAATAAACTCATATCCAGATTATGCGTAATTTCTGATAAGAATAAATAACTCATCCCTCCAGGGTAGAAGGGATTGATTGTAATCAGCGTAGCAGTGAGTGATGGGCATATTTTCTTGAGATCTGTGTCATTTGTAGGGCTGAGAATTGGTCACAGCTCCTGACAGGATGGTGAGAGGAATATGCTATGTGATCTGTGCCTAACATCCCTCAACATTAGCATTACTGCACTCTTCATGAGCCTGGAAGATAAGTCTAAAGTGGCTGAGGATAGAAATTAGTTGACATCATCGGCTATGTTTCTAACAAGTATTGTGTGCCTCCTCTGACTCAGGTACTTTCTGGGGTCCATTGATGTGAGACCCACAGTTTCACACATTTCGTGCTCACTTCCATGTGTCCATCCACATGCCTTTTCCCCAAACTTCTATATATCTGATTCTCTAATGTTCTTTTCATGACTCTTATCAACCAGCCAAGCCATTTAATGCTGTACAGCAGTCTGCACACCTGGGCCAGATTTCTTGGGTCACTTTACACATTTGCACTCATATCAAGTGGACAACAAAGGGTAATGCTTGTAACATTATTTGCTGAGAGGATTCACTTCATTAGTGTATTTCAGAACCACATCCTCTGATTTGTGCAATATTACAATTGGAGTCTAATTTCATCTCATTCCAACATATCAAGGTGACTCATATGTAAACAAGGACCAATTACATTTCCTCTTCTATGAGATGATTTTAAGAAACTTTCCCTCACCCATAAGGTTACAGACATGAGTTGAGAGAAATGGTAAATGCAAAAATAGGCAATGCATGCAGGGGCCCATGTTACGAATTATTCATTAGGTTATTAGGGATTGTGTTAGAAAAGTACAATGTGCCTTCTTAACTCTGATAGCAAATTATCATTTTAGCTATTTGATAGATTGCTACTGCATTTGATGTTTAGCAGATTTAATAATGCTAAGGGGTAGTTCCAGTCACATCGTCACATAATTTCTATAGGTACTCAATCGCTGTTAGTATATGTAGTTAATAGAATTATAAGATAACCTCCAAGATTCTTGTCTCCGACCTTATACAAACCCTATACATCTTCTTCCCTTGATTGTAGGAATTCCCTGTGAAAATGATGGAATTTCATTTCTCTGATAAGGCAACATTATATGGAAAGGTGAAAGGATTTTGCATATGCAATTAAAGTCCCAAATCAGTTTATTTTGAGTGAACTGCAAGGAAGATTATTCTGGGTGGGTAAGAATTGGTTTGGTGCAAGATGTTAAAAGAGGGGCTGAGATCATTGCTGACCTGAGAATGGTTATCCTGCTGGTTTTAAAGAGAAGTCTCCATATTGTGAGAGGGATAAATGGATAGGAATTCCCTTTAGGCATTGTGAACAATCTCCATGGATGGCCAGTTAAGAAAATGGAGACCTCAATTCTACAACCGAAAGAACTAAATTATACCAACAGCCTAATGAGCTCAGAAGAGGGCTATGAACTCCACATAACAATGCAGGCTGGCTAACACCTTGATTTCTACTTTGTGAAACCCTGACCAAAGAATCTAATGATAGGTTGTCTGGACTTCTGACCTACAGAAATTGAAGCAATAAATAGGCATTGCTTTATCCTGAAAATTTGGAGAAAGTGTGTCTTGCATTTTAGCACACTAGAAGCTTCTTTTCTAATATCAAGAAGTCTCTTCACTATTGAAGCAGATATGGTCCAGGGATGAACCTTTCATTTAAAAAATTCTCATTATTACATCTTCTCACTGTCACATTGCTTTTGCCCAGTTCTCTATCATCTTCCTTCCTTCCTTTTGTTCTATATATCTCTTATACTTTACTTTATATTTCATTTTCACTTGTTTGAGATAAACTTTTTGATTTATCTTTCATCTCACTAGTTGTATTGTTCCCCAATTTATATATTTGAAGCTACTTACCAGATACCAGAGATTACGTAGATGTGAGACTTTTATTTAAAGTGAATCACATGGTGTTGCAACAGAAAGAGAATGAAGGCAAGCATTAGAGATCCAGTTGGTAACTGCAGTGTAAGTGTTCAATTGGGCCAGTCTTACAAGCTGCATTGTATTGAGACTAGCTTGGATGATCAAAATTTATGTAAAGAATCTTGGATTTGAGAGAATACATCTAAAAAGCTCTCTGGCTCACTCAGTGGTCAAACAGGCTTATTAAACTAAACAGGGTAATTACAGAGCAACAGTAAAGAGACTAACTAGGTGTCATAAGAAAAATTTCATACATTGAAAAGTATACCATAAATGCCAATGCCCTTATCTTAGCCAAGAATAAAACCAGCAAACCAACAATCAAACAAAGAAAGGTATTTAGGAGTCCCCAGAGAAAGAAATAGAGCTTTTGTCAGCCAGTTTGAAATTAGTTCTACTTCTATATTAATCCTCCTACCTAACAGATTACTCTGCTCAGTCTTCTACTAAACTCATCTCATAGCTGTATTTTGCACTACTTGCTATTGATATTTTTAATTGCATTTTTTTTTTTGTCAAAACTTTCCAAATTATTTCCCTTTTGGTGTGTCTTTTCTATTATCTTGAACATATTAGTAACAGTAATTTAAAATTTTTCCAATTCTCAACAACCCAATCTCCTACACATGTGCTTTAATTAGCTAGTGTTGCTCTTCAGTTTTGGTCCACAGAATACATCTTTTAGCATGGCTCGTAATTTTTATTGCATAATTGGCAATGAAGATGCAAAATTGTATAGAATTGGGAAAGTAATGTTTCTAAAAAGGACACTTTACGTTTTAAAACAGGTACTAGCCTATCTTCCTAATTTTGTAAAAAGTGGGCATTTGGGTTTGTGAGGTCTGTTATTATTTTATTCTCATCATTTTTCTTTTTGCTTTATTATTTTCTTTACATTCTTAACCATACATCTTTCAAACTCTTGGTCAGCAAACTACTGTAGGTCCATTTTATTTTCTCCCGCTTCTGATGCTTTTGTGATTTTTATACAAATGTTAAGCACTGAGTTTAGAAACATGACAAGAAATTTTGAGGAACTTAATAATGATAATTTACTCTTGTAATAAACTTTTGCTTTAAGCTAATTGTGTTGTAAAGGTGTTGTATCCACCTGAATCTGTGATTGATCTCACTGTGAAGATTGGATGTTTCAAGTATACCTTTTACAAGATGTACTCATAATGAGGCCCAAATGAAAGCTGAAAGTGCTAGTTAGGTCTCTTGTTTCTTAGTGGAGATTGAAGTCCAACTTTTTTCACCCTTGCCAGCCTCATATGAATACCAAGAGCTATGCTGTCTGTCTCAGCAACTCTCATGCTATTTTCAAATAGTCATATATCTGTCAGGTAAAAAAGACACACACACACAAAAAAGTGCTCACTTCTTTAAGCTTCTCTTATTTATTTGCTTTTACCTTCATCATAAACCCTTGTTGCTTCCTTTGATTACCAATCTCTTTATACAAATTTAACAATATTTTGTACACATTTTCTATTTTCCTTGAATGAGTGCTGGTATAAAACAAACTATGCTTTCATTTATAATTCATTTCATTTAAAAAAGAATAGACTATTAACGACTTCTGAGAAAATGTTATTGTACATGTACTTAAAGTCCAAAAAATAGAAAAAAAAAAAAAGAAAATGAGCAGAAATACATTTGAAAATATAGAGGCCAAAAATTTCCAAAATATGTTGTAAAATATAAACGTACAAATTAAAGTGCACACAAATCACAATGATTACACAGAAAATTCCTTAAGCCCTCCAAATGGCTGAACATAAAACATGAAAAAGGCATTTTAGGAGCAGTCAAAATTTTTAAATGCTGTTTTACATAGAAGATAAAACAACAAAATTACGGTTGACTTCTCGTTAGAAATAGAGGCAGCTGGAAGAAGATGAAATAATATATTCTTTTAACTCTGTAAAGTAATAAAATACATTATCCACTCAGAATTTCATGTCAACATAAAAATCCGTTTAGAGAGTTAATATAAAATAATGCCAATTTTATTAAATTTGAGATAATTTGCTAACTGTAAGCCTATACTATTAGACATAATAAAGGAAAATTATCATGCTGAAGGGAATCAACATAAAAACTTGAATTGACTGGAGAAAAATAACATCTTAAGTAGTATTGTGTCAGTATATATAAAAGACCATATACAGATAGAAAGATAGGTAGACAGATAGATGCATAGATACATAGATAGATGATGGATAGATAGATAGATAGGCTTTCTGTTTTTCTTCCTTTTAAATCTATATGATGCATAAAAATTTCAAAGAGCATATTTTGGCACTAATACCAAGCATGAAGCACACACATATATTTTGTATATATAACAATAACACATATAAAATGATATCACATCTATGAAAACTAAGAATGGAAATTTTAATCACTGCACCTATCAATAAAGCTTATTGCAAATTTTATAGTTCAAAATCAAGACATAAATTAAAAACATACATCATTGACTTCTGGTTCCAAAATGGTAGCAGAGAAGCAGGTTGGCTTCACTCTCTCCCACAGAAAACCAAAGGCAAATATACATCACAGACATTACCACTAGTAATATTTCAGAAGCCAAATATCGTTCCTGGGGCTACAGCGAAGTTACTCTGAGCAGATGGTAAGAGAGAATCAAACTTTCAGATTTGCAGTGATGCTTCTGTGATTTTTCCCTACACAAAGTGTGCAAAATATTTTCCACCAATTTATGGTTTCTACGTGAATAAAACAAACAAAAAACACAATAGGCAAAAGTACTTGAAAGTATAAAACACATTGGGAAAATTAAGTACATGGACAAACCCAAAACACTCTAACACAGTAATTATGATGTGCAATCCATTTATAACTGTAGTGTGAAGTGCAAAAGACAAATCTATTACAAGTAATAATATTTAATATTAGCCTATTCAGAGATAGGCAATATAAAATATGTAAATTGAGGCAACAAAGTCAGAATATGAGGGGAATGAAGATAATATTTAGAGAGTATTTTACTGTTTTGTTTTGTTTTGTTTTTTTTTTTTTGAGACGGAGTCCTGCTCTGTTGCCCAGGCTGGAGTGCCCTGGCCTGATCTCCGCTCACTGCAAGCTCCACCTCCCTGGTTCACGCCATTCTCCTGCCTCAGCCTCAGAGTAGCTGGGACTACAGGCGCCCGCTACCTCGCCCGGCTAGTTTTTTGTATTTTTTTGTAGAGAGGCGGTTTCACCGTGTCAGCCAGGATGGTCTCAATCTCCTGACTTCATGATCCACCCGCCTCAGCCTCCCAAAGTCCTGGGATTACAGGCGTGAGCCACTGCGCCCGGCTGTTTTTGTATTCTTATCTGTGTTATCTCAGAAAAGATGTCATCTCTTTAGAAACTTAAAAAAAATAATAATAATAATAATAATAGCTTTGTTGGTACAAGTGTTTTCTGGTTACGTAGATGAATTGTATAGTGATGAAGTCTGAGATTTTAGTGCACCCTGAGAAGTGTATATTGTACCCAATATATAGTTTTTTAATCCCCTACCCCACTTCACCCTCTCCCTTCTGAGTTTCCGAAGTTCATTATGTCACTCTGTATGTCTTTGTATACCCATAGCTTAGCCCCCATTATAAGTGAGAACATAAAATATTTGATTTTCCATTCCTGAGTTACTTCACTTAGAAAATGGCCCCCAGCTACAACCCAGTTGCTACAAAAGAAATTATTTTGCTCTTTTCTATGGTTGAGTAGTATGCCACAGTGTATATATACCACATTTCCTTTATCCACTTATTGGCCAATGGACACTTAGGTTGGTTTCATATCTTTACAATTATGAATTTTGCCAAAAATTACATGTGCAGATGTCTTTTTCATATAACTTTCTCTTTTGGTAGATACCCAGTAGTGAGATTGCTGGACCAAATGGTAGATCTACTTTTAGTTCTTTGGAGCATCTCAGTACTGTTTTCCATAGAGGTCATGCTAATTTACATTTCCACCAGTAGTGTATAAGTATTTCCTTTTCACCACTTCCATGCCAATGTCTATTGTTTTTTGACTTTTTAATAATGGCCATTCTTGCAAAGGTAAGGTAATATCTTACTGCAGTTTTAATTTGCATTTCCCAGATGATTACTGATTTTGAGCCTTCTTTCATATGTTTGGTGGACATTTGTATTTCTTCTTTGGAGAAATGTCTATTCATGGCATTTGCCCACTTTTTGATGGAATTACTTGTTTTTGTTCTTGCTGATTGTTTGAGTTCCTTGTAGTTTCTGGATATTAGTCCTTTGTCAGACGCATAGTTTGCAAATATTTTCTCTCATTCTGTGGGGTGTCTGTGTACCCTGTTGATTATTTGTTTTGCTGAACAGAAGCTTATTAGTTTAATTAGATCTCATTTATTTATTTTTGGTACATTTGCTTTTAGGGTTTTAGTCATAAATTTTTACCTAGGCCAATTCCCAAGAGAACATTTTCTAGGTTTTCTTCTAGAATTGTTATGATTTCAGGTCTTAGATTTAAGTCTTTGATCCATCTTGAGTTGATTTTTGTATAATGTGAGAGACAAAGATCCAGTTACACTCTTCTACATATCACTATCTGATTTCTCCAGTGCAATTTATTATATAGGGTGTCCTTTCTCCAATTTATGTTTTTGTATATTTGTCAAAAATCAGTTAGATGCATTTGGCATTGTTTCTGGGTTCTCTATTCTGTTTCATTGGTCGATGTGTCTACTTTTATACCAGTCCCATATTTTTTTGGTTACTATAGCCTTTTAGTATAATTTGATGTCGGGTAATGTGATATCTTCAGATTTGTTTTTTGTTTGTTTGTTTGTTTGTTTTTGTTTTTCCTTAGGATGGCTTTGAATATTCAGAATTGTTTTGGTTCCATAGAAATTTTAGAAAATTTTTTCTAATTCTGTGAAAAGCGATGTTGGTATTTTGGTAGGAATTACATTGAATCTGTGGATTGCTTTGAGAAATATGGTCATTTTCAAAATATTGATTCTTCCGATTCATAAGCCTGGGATGCGTTTTCATTTTTTCTTGTCATCTATGATTTCCTTCCTCTGTGGTGTTTTACAGCTATCCTCCTAGAGACCTTTCACTTCTTTAAGTATATTCCAAAGTACTTCACTTTTTTGCTGATATTGTAAAATAGATTCAATGTCAATATTGAAATGTGAGGCCCTGCTTCAGTCACCATGTTAATTGTTACCTAGACACTTCGTTTGTTTCATTGTGTTACTGTTTTATAAGCACTGTTTTATGCTTTCAAGAGGTTCTCTGCTGGTGCATACCATCCTTTGTTTCAAGATTTAGAACTCCTTTAAGTATTTAAGTATTTCGTATAGGGCTGGTCTTATAATAACAAACTCCCTCAGCATTTGTTAGTCCAAAACTAAGTATATTTCTCTATCATTTATGAAAGTTAATTGTGCTGGATGCAAATTTTTGGCTAACAGTTATACCGTTTAAGGAGGCTACACATAATCCCTTCTGGCTTGTAAGGTTTCTGCTGAGAAGTCTGATGTTAATCTAATAGATTTTTTCCTTTATAGATGACCTAATACTTTTGTCCCACAGCTGTTAGAATTATTTCCTTTATGTTGACTTTAGATAGCCTGATGACTATAGGGCTTGGTGATGTCCCTTTTGCAATAAATCTCCCAGGATTTCTTTGTGCTTCTCATATTTGGGTATCTAAATCTCTAGCAAGGCCAGGGAGGTTTTATCCATTATTCTCTTAGATAAGTTTTCCAAACTTTTTGCTTCCTCTTTTTCCTCAGGAAATCCAATTTTTCTTAGGTTTGGCCATTTTACATAATCCCGTATTTCTTGGAGACATTTTTTCGTGTCTTTTGATTTTATTTTCTTTATTTTTGTCTGACTGGGTTATTTTAAAAGCCTTGTCTTTGAGTCTCTACTTGGTCTAGACTATTATTAAAACTTTCCACTACATTTTAAAATTCCATAAATGTGTCTTTCATTTCCAGAATTCTAATTGATTTTTCTTTAAAATATCCATCTCTTTAAAAATTTTTAATTCCTGTCTTGAATCTTTTTTACGTATCTTTAGGCTTATTTTTATCTTTCTCTGGTATCTCCTTGAGCAGGATAATAATTATCCTTTGGAATTCATTATCTTATATTTCAAATATTTTGGTTTGGATCCATTGTTGGAGAGCTATTGTGATATTTTGGAGATGTTATAGAACCCTGTTTTGTCATATTACCAGAGTTATTTTCCTGTTTTTTTTTTTTTCTTCTCATTTGAGTAGACTATTCTAATTATTTTCTAATTTACTTTTTATTTAACTGTGTTTTATTTTTAAACATTTTTTTCTTTCCTTCTTAAGGATGTGACTAATATTTATAGATTATTGTAACCTACATGAACTCTTGGTGCTTTCAGGGGTGAAGAATCTGCATGGATTCCCTTGTTATATAGAATCTTTGTATGATGGCTTTCTCAGGTGCTGGTGGGTGTGTGAACAAGTTCACTCTCTTCTATGAGGTTGGATAGCAGAGATATCTTGAAGCTTATATCATTCCCCTATGGTGTGCACTTTTTAATATATTTTTTCCAATATTTTATTTTACTGTGTTGAATAGTTCAGGATTCAGGTCTGAAGGGAAAGTGTCTCTGGGTAGAAACTAGTGTGGCTAAAATAGGTGGGTAAATGCAATACCTCATGTTGCGCAGAGGTCCCAGCCTTGACAGAAGTTGCTAGAGGAACTCTCAATTAAATGCACTGAGGTCTTGTTAGGGGGAAGGGTAGGATTCACCTAGCTCCTATGTCAGGCCAGCAGGAAAGTGATACACCTCCCAGACACACTCCTAACCAAGTGTCCTGGCTATTCAGATCAAACAGGCACCTCTTTTCATCTTCATGAATGTTAATACTCAAAGTAGAAAGGAATTGTGAATCTACCCCTCTGAGAGGTTGAATCTGGAGGGCACTCCTCCTGTGGGGATGTACTAGCGGTGGACAAGGGGGAAAAGTACTTCCCTCCCCCCATGAGCCCTAGGGCTGCCTGATGATTGGGGCAGAACTGCAGACTTTCACTACTGAACCCAACTTAGCACTTGTGACTCTTCTGAAGGAAACTTCCCACCAGAAGAAAGTCCTTGAACTCAAGGCCTGCCATCCAGATCTTTGTCTCATGGGGCAGTCCTTTGATGCATTGCATTGCCCCTTCCTCTGGGAGTAAGATTGCCTGAGAGCCAGATTACTGTGAATGCTGCCGCTCCTCTGAGTCTAGGAACCTACCAATGGGACTGCCACACTCCAGGCCAGTGCTAGGGAATGCCTGCAAGAGATCCAGTGATGTGACCTGTCCTCAAGACTCCCAGCAGCAGGTGCCAGCACCAGTTCTGATGCGGGTGGCAGGAGAGTGATGTAGATTTTGCAAGATTCCTTGGTAGTAAATAACCTCAGTATGTTGGCTTTGGCAAAGGTTGGTTTTAGTAGTAGTAAACTGGTCTTATGGATAGACTCACGACCTCCCTGTTAGCCAGGATGCTACAAGCAATAGTGATGGCTGAGGTCACAAACAAGTTTTCTCCTTCTTGGGTGCAGTGTTATTTTACCTGGAGATGCTGTAATTGACTGTATCTGTTGCCTGCAGTCAGGAAGTAGCACTAGAAAAAAAGTGCCAGCTGTGGTAGTAGCGGTGGGATTTGTGCTTGCTTTATGCTACCTAGGGAGGTACTCTCATTTCTCAGGCAATTGGGCAAGGCCATAGAGCTTCCAAAATATTCTCTCCATTGTCTTAAGCTACTTGGGCAGGTGGAGGGGCAAAATCAAGTTGGGGCTGTGTCAAGCAGGTCCACGCTCTGTCTCTCCACATGTGGAGCAAGCAGCAGCACCTGGGCGGTTTGGAGAGTGGTTTTTTGCCCACTGAGGTAACGTCACTTGGAGGAACACAACTGCTTCTGCTGTGCAGAAGAGTTTGCAAAGGAAGTGGGTAGTAACAGACAGCAGGAAGAGCCACCTGACTTCCACACACTTGGCTAGGGTGGTCCCACACCTGCAGTATCTCACAAGTTGCAGCTCAGTATATTCCAGGTAGTTTGGGCTCAGAACTCAAATCTGCCCCAGGTCATAAGAGTTCCTCATGGGGGATAACAATGTGGCTTTCAGGCCATGCTCCTCCCAGTCTGCCCACAAAGCCAGGGTGCCTAGCTCTTACACTTGTGGCTGCAGCAGACTTCCCACTTGACCCTGGTTCTGGACAAGATAATTTTTCCCCACTTGAGACTATATTACGTATTTCAGTTAGAAGCTTCTTTCACCCTGAAAACCACTGCCTGAGTTAGCCAGCAGACTTCTGTGAGTTTCCGTGTGCTGCAAAATTAGAAACAGCTTCCCTCTGTGCTAGAGAATGGGAATGCTGGCAAGGCTCTTCCCACTGTTGCTCCTTTTATAAGCCCACTGCTCTGTAAATCTCTTCCAGCACTGGGTATGATTAGACCTTCTCTTGTGACCTGGATTGCCAAATTATCCAGTGGGAGTGTATATTCTAGGGGCAATTTCTCTCCTCACACTCTGGGGACTTAAAAGTTTCTGCCTGCCTCATAGTGTAGGCAGAAGCCTGATGCTTTTTTCTAAGGGTCTGTGGTTTCCTGTTAAGTTTCTGCATTGATTCTTGAAAAAGACTTTGAAATATGGACCTCTATACACTATTTTGTCTTTCCAAGTAGGAGATGCATGCTAACACTACTTCCAATCTTCATCTTAGAGGACATCTCTTTAAAATAATATAACAAAATTATTTTCTATAAGCCTCATGATAACCACAATTCAAAACCAATAATAGATTCATTAAAATAAAAGCAATAAATTAAAATATACTACTAGGGAAAATTGTTTAACCACAAAGGAAGACAGGAAGAAAAAAAAATAAGTAAGAGAAGACTTATGAAACATTCAGAAAACACACAATAAAATGTTAGTAGTAAGTTCTTATTTATTAGTATTAACACAGAATGTTAGTAAACTCAATTATCTAATTAAAAGTCATAGAATTCTGAATGGATAAAGCAACAACACCCAATTATATACTGCCTACAAGAAAACTACTTCTCCTACAAAGACACATACATACTAAAAGTAAAAGGGTGAAAAATAATACACCATGCAAGTAGAAACCAAAAAAGAGGGAGGATAGCTTTACTGATATAAGATAAAATAGAATACAAGTCAAAGACTATTAAAAGAGACAAAGAATGTCACCATATAGTAATAAAAGGTTAATTCAGCAAGAGAATATAAAAATTATAAATATTTATCTGTCTACCACAGGAGCACCCATATATATAAATCCAACAGTAATAGATCTAAAATGAGAGATATATATCATTACAATTGTAGTAGGGGACTTCAACACACCACTGTCATTAATAGACAGATAATCCAGACAGATAATTAATTAAGAAACATTGGATTTAAATTACATAGTAGACCAAATAGGTCTAATGAATGTTTATAGGACATTTCATACAGCTGCTATGGAATGCATATTATTCCAATTATTACATAGAACATTGTCTAGAATAGACCACATTTTAGGCCACATGAGATGTCTCAACAAATTTTCAAAAAACTGAAAATGATATTAAGTACCTTTTCTGATCACAAAAGAATAATAGGGCCGGGCCGCCGTGACTCAAAGCCATGTAGACATCCCAGCACTTTGGGAAGGCCTCGAGACGGGCGGCCATCACGAGGTCAGGAGAATCGAGACCATCCTGGGCTAACCCAACGGTGGAAACCCCGTCCTCTACTAACAGAGCAATACGACACCAAACTTCTAACGGCGCGTCCCGGCGATGGTGGCCGGGCTGTAGGTCCAGCTACTTTGGGGAGGCTTGAAGGCGAGAGAATGGCGTAAACCCAGGGGGAGGAATCTTGCAGTGGAGCTGAGATCCCGGCACTGCACTCCAGCCTGGGAGACGAGCAGACTCCGTCTCAAAAAAAAAAAAAAAAAAAAAAAAAAACACAAAAAAACAAACAAAACAAACAAAAAAAAAAAAAAAAAAAAAAAAAAAAAAAAAAAGAATAATAGACTATCAATAAAATGAAACCTCAGAAGATATACAAAACACAAGAAAATTAAACAATGTAATTCCGAAAGACCAGTGGGTCAATGAAGAAATTAAAAAGGAAACTAAAAAATTTCTAGAAATAAATGAAAATGGAACTATAACACACGACTATCTGGTACAGAGCAAAGGAAAAAAAATAGGAAGAGTTCAAATAAAATTCCAAACAATATACCTCAAGGAAATAGAAAACCAAAACAAATCAATCACAAGATTTGCATAAGGAAAGAAATAATGAAATCAAAGTATAAATAAATGAACTTGAGACTAAAATAATTATAGACTATCAACAAACAAAAAGTTGAATTTTGGAAAGATAAATAAAAATCCATAAAGTGTCATCTAGAATAAGGAAAAAAGAAAGTGGACTCAACTAAACAGCAGCAGAAACAAAAAAGAAGACATAACAAATGAGACCACAGAAATACAAAGAATCGTTAGAGACTATTGTGAGCAACTCTAACAAATTTGAAAACCTAGAAGAAATGGATAAATTTCTGGACTCAGCCTACCAAGATTGAACCATGAAGAAATAAAAACCCTTAACAAACCAAAAAACAAGTAAAGAGATCAGAGCTCTAATAAGACAATCATCTAAGAAAAGTCTAGGAACTGGTAGCTTCACTGCTGAATTCTACCAAACATTCAAAGAACTAATACCAATCTTACTAGAGTTATTCTAAAAAAATTGAAGTTGAGGTAATAGTTCCAAAATCATTGTATGAGGCCATCATTACACTGATACCAAAATAAGAGAAGGACACAACCAAAAAAAAAGAAAGAAAGAAAACTACCAATCAGCCAGTATCAATGATGAACATAGATGCAAAAATTCTCAACAAAATGATAATAAACTGAATTCAATATCATGTTGGTCAATATCATGTCATGACCAAGTGGGATTCATCCAGGGATGCAAGACTCATTCAACATATGCAAATCAATGAACGCAAAACATCACATTAGCAGAATCAAAAACAAAAGCTGTATAATCATTTCAAAAGATGCTGAAAATGTATGAAATAAAACTTAATATTACTTTATAATAAAAACACTCAACAAATTGGTTATAGAAGAGCACAGCTCAGGATAACAAAGGCAATATATGACAAACCCTTTGTTAACTTCATAATCAAAGTGGAAAACATGAAATGCTTTTCTCTAAGATCTGTAACAAGACGAGGATATCGACTTTCCCTACTTTCATTCAACATGATGCTGATAGTCTTGGCCAGAGCAATTAGGCAATCGAACAAAGAAATAAAGGACATCCAAGCTGGAAAGGAAATAGTCAAATCAACCTTCTTCTCAGAGGACATAATCATATACTTAGAAAACCTGACCACTCCACCAAAAAGCTGTTAGAGCCAATAAACAAATTCAGTAACGCTTCAGAAAACAAGATCAACATAGAAAAATCAGTAGCATTTCTCTATGCCAACAGTGAACAATCTGAAAGAGAAATCAATAAATCAAACTATGTTTAATAGCTACAAAGAATGTAAAATACCTAGGAATCATTTTAACTTAAGAAGTGAAAGATCTCTAGAAGGAAAACTATAAAACATTGATAAAATAAATGGAAGGGGACACACCAAAAAATGGAAATATATTCCAGGCTCAAGGATTGGAATATTAATATTGTTTAAATGACAATGTTACCCAAAGCAATTTACAGATACAATGCAACCCCTGTCAAAACATGAATGACATTCCTCTTATGAATGGAAAAGTCTCCTAAAATTTATATGGAGCTATGAAAGATCTTCAGTAACAAAAGCAATCCTGAGCAAAAGGGACACAGTTGGAGGCATCACACTAGCTGACATCAAAATATACTACAATGTTATTGCAAACAAATCAACATGATACTCACATAAAAAATTCCATGTAGACCAATGGAATAGAATACAAAACCCAAATATAAATTCACACATCTAGAGCCAATTCTTTTTCAACAGAACACTAAGTATAGTTAATAAGGGAAAGATGGTGCTGAGAAAACTGGATATCTATATGCCAAAGAATGAAACTAAGCCCCTATTTCTCACTAAATGCAAAAATCAAATAAAAGTGGATCAAAGACTGAAATATAACATCTGAAACCACAAAACTGCCAAAAGGAAACATAGATCTGCTTCAGAACATAGGTCTAAGAAAATTTTATTTTTGTGAAAGACTTCAAAAGCACTAGTAACCAAAGCAAAAATACACAAGTGGAATTGCATAAAGATCAAAGCTTCTGCATAGCAAAGGAAACAACATAGTGAAAAGACAACCAACATAATGAAAGAAAATATTTACAAAGTGTCTGACTAGAGATTAATAACCGGAATATACAAAGCCCTCAAACAACTCAATAGCAAAAAAAATAAGCCGGTCACAGAATGGCACATATTACACGCTCTTATATGTAGGAGCTAAATTTTAAAAATAAACTTATGGAATGGACTGAGGGAAAATGGCAGACAGGAGTCAGGACTAACTTGTAGCACCCACTCAGATGGACAAAGCAGTGTGTGGAAACCCATATCATGAACTTTTGCTCCAAGAACTACTGCAGGAACATACCAGGAAAGTCAAGAGACTCCACAGACCTCTGCAGGAGGTGGATTGCTGCGGGCTCTGTCGTTCTGTGGGACAGGTAAGGAACTGTGAGTCTGCTTGCTTTCTCAGCTGGGGCAAGTTCTCATGCCTGTTCACCGGCTGCCTGGAAGTAAACTCAGTGCTGTTTCGGAGACACAGTGGGAGTGAGATCAGCCTTTGGGGCTTTGGGCTGCATGGGAGTTAGGTGAGGACTGTGAGGATTGTGGCTGCTAGCTTTTCCCCACTTCCCTGGTGACCTGTGTGATGCAGCAGAGGCAGCCATAATCTCTCTGGGAACATAACTCCCTTGGCCTGGGAAGTACACCTCATCCCCCACAGCAGCCACAGCAAGCCCCATGGGAGGAAAGTCTTGAACACAAACACACCGAACCCTGACTCCACCTGATGGTCTTTCTCTACCCATCCTGGTAGCAGACGAAAAAGCCATAAGCTCTTGGGAGCTCTGTGATGCTGCCCACTGCCTGATTTCCCCTAACCTACCACAGAAGATGTGCTGTTGAAATCACAACCTCCTACTTGAAAATGCAAAAAAAAAAACACAAAACTAGTGAACTTAGCAAAAATGCAACAAAGGATCCTCACAGAATCCACTTTACTCCTCTACTACCTCCACCAGAGCAGGTGCTGGTATCCACAGCTGAGAGACCTGAAGATGGGTCACTTCACAGGACTCTTTGCAGACATTACCCAGTACCAACCCCAAGCCTGATAACTCTACTGGGTGGCTACATCCAGAAGAGAAATAACAACCACTGCGGTTGAGCTCTCAGGAATCCCCATCCTTAGGGGAAAGGGGAGAGCAGCATATCAAAGGAACACCCTGTGGGACAAAAGAATTTGAACAGCAGCCCTTGAGTCCCAGAACATCTCCCTGACATAGTCTGCCCAAATAAGAGTGAACCAGGAAAAAATTCTGGTAATATGACAAAATAAAATTCTTTAACACCCCCTAAAAGACCATACTAGCTCACCAGAAATGTATTCAAATCAAGAAGAAATGTCTGAATTCCCAAAGAAAATAATTCAGAAGGTCAACTATTAAGCTAATCAAGGAGGCACCATAGAAAAGTGGAGTCCAATGTTAAGGAACCAATTAAAAAAAGATACAAAATACAAATAGAAAACTCTGTAGTAAAATAGATAGCATAAATAGAAAACCATTACAACTACTGGAAATGAAGGACATACTTAGAGAATTGCAAAATGTACTGGAAACTCTCAGCAATAGAAGAGAACAAGTAGAAGAAAGCATTTCAGAGCTTGAAGACAGACTATTGAATTAACTTAATCCTACAAAGATTAAAAAACAAAATAACAAAGACTCAAAGAAATTTGGGATAAGGTTAAACAACCAAACCTAAGAATAATTGGTATTCCCAAGGAAGAAAAAAATCTTTAAGTTTGGAAAACATATTTGAGGGAATAGTTGAGGAAAACTTCCTTAACCTTGCCAAAGATCTAGATATCCAAATACGAGAAGGTAAAAGAACACCCAGTCAATTCATCACAGAAAGATCATCACCAAAGCACATAGTCATCAGGTTATCTAAAGTCAAGAAAAATTTAAAAAATCTTAAGAGCTGTGAGGCAAAAGCCTCAGGTAAACTATAAAGAAAAATCTCTCAGATTAACAGCAGATTTCCTGGCAGAAACCCAACAAGCTAGAAAGGATTGGAGTCTTATATTAACCTCCTTAAACAGAACAATTACTAGCCAAGAATTTTGTATCCTGCAAAACTAAGCATTGTAAATTAAGAAAAGATACAGTCTTTTTCAGACAAACAAATGTTGAGCGAATTTGCCACTACTAAACCAGAACTACAGGAACTGCTAAAAGGAGCTCTAAATATTGAAACAAATTCTCAAAATACATCTAAATAGAACCTCATTAAATTATAAATCTGACAGGACTTATAAAAAAAAAAAACACAATGATAAAAACCTAAGGTTTTCAGACAACAAATAGCATAATGAATAGAATAGTATCTCACAACTCAATACTAATGTTGAATGTAAATGGCCAAAGTCCTCCACTTAAGAGATACAGAACAGCAGAATGAATAAGAATTCACCAACCAAATATCTACTATCTTCAAGAGACTCACCTTACACATAAGGACTCACATAAACTTAAGGTGAAAGGGTGAAAAAGATATTCGATGTAAATGGAAACCAAAAACAAACTAGAGTAGCTATTCTTATGTCAGACAAAACAGACTATAATGCAGCAGCAGTCAAAAAAGACAAAGAGGAGCTGTAATGATAAAAGCACTAGTTCAACAGAAGGATATCACAATCCTAAATACATATGCACCTAACACTGGAGCCTCTATATTTTTAAAACAATTACTACTATAACTAAGAAATAAGATAGACACCAACACAATAATAGTGGGGCTCTTCAGTACTTCACTGACAGCATTAGACAGGTCATGAAGACAGAAAGTCAACAAATGAATGATGGACATAAACTATGCCCTAGAACAAATGGACTTAATAGTTATTTACAGAACATTCTACTCAATGACTACAGAATATGTGTTCTTTTTTTTTTTTTTTTTAGCAAATCTCCCTCTGTTGCCCAGGTTGGAGTGCAATGATGCAATGACATGATCTCAGCTCACTGCAACCTCCACCTTCTGGGTTCTAGTGATTCTCCTGGCTCTGCCACCCAAGTAGCTAGGATTACAGGTGTATGCCACCACACCCGGCTAATTTTTGTACTTTTAGTAGAGATGGGGTTTCATCATGTTGTCCAGGCTGGTCTCGAACTCCTCCCAAAGTGTGATTACAGGCATGAGCTGCAGCACCCAGCTTGACATTATTTTCATCAGCATATCCAACATTCTCCAAGAAAGATCATATGGTACACAAAACAGTCTCAACTAATTTAAGAAAATTGAATTTATAACAAGCACTCTCTCAGAACACAGGGTAATAAAATTGGAAATCAAATTCAAAAACAACCCTTAAAATCATGCAAATACATGAAAATTAAATAACCTGCTTCTGATTGATTTTGGGGGGAACAATAAAATCAAGGTAGAAATTAAAAATTATTTGAACTGAATGATAATACTGACACAACCTATCAAAACCTCTGGGATACAACAAAAGAGATGCTAAGCAAAAAGTTTATAGCATTAAATACCTACATCAAAAAGTCTGAAAGAGCACAAATAGATAATCTAAGGTCACATCTCAAGGATCTAGGAGAAACAAGAACAAACCAAACCAAAACCCAACAGAAGAAAAGAACTAACCAAGATCAGAGCAGAAATATATAAAATTAAAACAAAAAACAATACAAAAAATAAATGAAGTGAAAAGTTAGTTTTTTGAAAAGATAAATAAACTTGATAGACCATTAGCAAGAGTAACCAAGAAAAGAAGAGAGACGATCCAAATAAACTCAATTAGATATAAAACAGAAGATATTATAACTGATACCACAGAAATACAAAAGATCATTCAAGGCTACCATAAACACATTTATGTGCATAAACTAGAAAACTTAGAGGAGATAGATAAATTACTGGAAATATACAACCCTCCTAGATTAAACCAGAGAAAAATAGAAACTCTGAACAGACCAATAATAACCAGCAAAACTGAAATGTTAATATAAACATTGCCAACAAAATAAGTCCAGTACCAGATGGGTTCACAGCTAAATTCTATCGGACATTCAAATAAGAATTGGTACAAATCCTATTAACACTATTCCTCAAGACAAAAAAAAAGAGGCAATCCTCCCCAAATCATTTTATGAAGCCAGTATCACCCTAGTATCAAAACCAGGAAAGGTCATAACAAAACGGGAAAATATAGACCAATATCTCTGATGGACACAGATGCAAAAATTTTAACAAAATACTAGCTAACCAAATTTAACAGCATATTAAAATGCTAATCCACCATGATCATGTGGGTTTCATATCAGGGATGAAAGGATGGATTCATCTCTGCAAGTCAAAAAATGTGCTATACTACATAAACATAATTAAAAGCAAAAATTACATGATCATCTCAATAGATGCAGAAAAAGCATTTGACAAAATACAGCATTCCTTTCTATTAAAACCCTCAGCAATATTGGCATAGAGGGGACACAGCTTAAGGAAATCAAAACATTCTATGACAAATCCGTAGTCAACATTATACTGAATGGGAAAAAGTTCTAATCATTCCCTCTGAGAACTGGAACAAGACAAGGATGCCCATTTTCACCACTTCTATTCATCATAATACTGGAAGTCCTATCCATAGCAATCAAACAAGATAAAAAAATACAGGACATCCAAACTGATAAAGAAGAAGTCAAAATTTCACTGTTTGCTGATGCCATAATTGTATACCTAGGAAACTCTAAAGGCCTATTCCAAAAGCTGCTAGAACTGATAAATGAATTCAGCAAATTTCAGGGTACAAAATTAATGTACACAAATTAGTAGCTCTGCTATGCATCAATAGCGACCAAGTGGAGAATCAAATCATTTATAGAATTCCGATGGAACCCAAAAAGAATGTGCATAGCCAAAGCAAGACTAAATTTAATAAAAAACAAGCAAATAAACAAAAACAACAACAACAAAAAACAAATCTAGAGGCATCACATTGTTCAACTGCAAACTATATTTTAAGGCCATTGTCACCAAAACAATATGGTACTGGTGTAAAAAGACTAACATAGGCCAATGCAACAGAACAGAAAATGCAGAAATAAGGCCAAATACTTACAGTCACTTGATCTAGGTGGGAACTGAATAATGAGATCACTTGGACTCGGGAAGGGGAACATCACGCACTGGGGCCTATCATGGGGAGGGGGGAGGGGGGAGGAG
>NW_016804590.1:98476-107030 GCF_001698545.2 Rhinopithecus bieti | reverse complement strand
AAAACAAAGCAAAGAAAAACATAAAGTGGGGAAAGGACACTCTATTCAACAAATCCTGCTGGGATATTTGGCAAACCATATGTAGAAGAATAAAACTTGATCCTTATCTGTACCTTATGCAAAAATCACCTCAAGGTGGATCAAAGACATAAATCTAACCTTAAACCAGAAAATTATAGAAGATAACACTGGAAAAATCCTTCTAGACATTGGCTTAGGCAAAGACTTTATAACCAAGAACCGAAAAGAAAATGAAACCAAAAGCAAAGATAAATAGGTCTTAATTAAACTAAAAGGCTTCCGTGCAATAATGAAATCATCAGCAGAGTAAACAGACCACCTGCAGAGTGGGAGCATATCTTATCTATCTATGCATTCAGAATCTACAAGCAACTCAAACAAATCAGCAAGTAAAAAACAAACAATTCCATCAAAAAGTGAGCTAAGACAATAGACAATTCTCAAAAGATGATATACAAATGGCCAACAAACATGAACAAAGGCTCAACATTACCAATTACCAGGAAAATGCAAATCAAAATCACAATGAAATATCACCTTATTCCTGTAAGAATAGCCATAATTCTTTCAGAGGTCGAGGTGGGTGGATCACGAGGTCAGGAGATTGAGAACATCCTGGCTAAAACAATGATACCCCGTCTCTACTAAAAATACAAAAAAATTAGCTGGGCATGGTGGTGGGCACCTGTAGTCCCAGCTACTTGGGAAGCAGAGGCAGGAGAATGGAGTGAACCCAGGAGGTGGAGCTTGCAGTGAGCTGAGATGGAGTCACTGCACTCCAGCCTGGGCAACACAGCGAGACTCTGTCTCAAAAAAAAAAGGAAAAAGAAATAGAAGTAGATCTACCATTTGATCCAGCAATCCCCCTACGGGGTAAATACCTGGAGGAAATGAATCTATTCTATGAAAAATTTACCTGCACATGCATGTTTATAGGAGCACAATTCACAATTGCAAAATTATGGAACCAACCTCAATCCCCGTCAATCAAAGAGTGGTTTATTATGGTATATACACCACGGAATGCTACTCAGCCATAAAAAATAATGAAACAATGGCATTTGCAGTAACCTGGACAGAATTGGAGAACATTATTCTAAATGAAGTAACTCGGGAATGGAAAAGCAAACATTCTATGTCCTCACTCATAACTGGAAGGTATACTATGAGGGCACAAATATTTAATGATACAATGGACTTTGGGGACTCGGGGAAATGACTGAGAGTGGGGTAGAGAATCGAAGGCCACACTTTGGGTCCAGTGTACATGGCTTAGGTGACAGGTGCTCCCAAATTTCAGAAATTACCACTGAAAAACTTATTCCTGTAACCAAATACCACCTGTTACCCAAAAATCAATTGAAATTAAAAAAATGAACTTACGGAGTTAAAAGATAGAACGATAGATTCCCCAGGTTGAGAATGGTTTGTGTGCAGGAGAGGGAATTAAAGAAAGATTAATTATTGGGTGCAAACATAAAGTAGAAAAAGTAAATTCTAATGTTCAATAGGAGTCTAGAGTTACTATAGTTAGCAACAATATATTATGTATTTCACAGAAACTAGAAGAGAGGATTTGAAATATTCAATCAATATTCAAAGACAAATATTATTTGTTCTCACTCATATGTGAAAGCTAAAAAAGAAAATGATCTTTCAAAGATAGACCAGATTGGTGGTTGTCAGAGGCCAGGAATGCAAGGGGGCAAAAGATGAAGAAAGGCTAACTAATGGAAATAAATATACAGTTTGACAGAAGAAATAATAACTAGTGTTTGACAGACCAGGAGGGCAAATACAGTTACCAATAATCTATCGTATACTTCAAAATAGCTAGAAGAGGAAAATTCAAGTGTTTCCAACATAAAGGAAATATAAACATTTAAGGTGATGAATGTTCTAATTATACTGATTTGATCTTGCAAATTGTGTGATTGCATTAAATTATCACATGCACCTCAAATATTGCATATCTATTATGTATTATTTTAAAATTTACAATTTAAAATATATATTGGATTAAGCCAAGAAAAAATAGAAAATTTAGATGAGGTGACCTTTTCAAAAACAGATGAGTCAAATAAAACAACTAAAAAAATATTAGAAATAATATAACATTAACATTTTCTTACATACAAATGGAATAACCTTTGAAATAAAAAACTAGAGATTGTTAGACTTAGGAAAAATGCTGAGAGGCAAGTATATCCTTTCTATAAGAGGCATGCTTTAAATATAGATATGTAGAGACTAAATGCAAGATAAGTCTTCCAATGTATACAGTATGCAAATGAAATCTAGTGTGATGATATTTATTCAAGCAACAGAGAAGTCAAGAAAATGAATATTACCAAAATAATGAGATATTTTGGAATGATGATAATCAAATTACTTCAGTTAGCATAACATCAAAATGAGTAAGCTGTTAAATGCAAACCTTCAAAATACATAAAGATAGCTAACAATACTATTGGAAGAAAAATACAAATTCAGAGTGACATTTACCTATGTTAAGACTCCCCATTTTAGAATCTAGTTTTAGAAATAACAGAATCCACAAAAGTATAAATTACCTATACGTACTTAAACATTTTCATTTTATTAATATCTTGGACCCTGTATTAGTTCATTCTTACATTGCTATAAATACATAATAGGGACTGGCTAATTTATGAAGAAAAGAGACTTAATTTACTCCCAGTTCCCCAGGCCATACAGGAATCATGGCTGAGGAGGCCTTAGGGAACTTACAATCATCGAGGAAAGTGAAGGGGAAGCAAGCACATCTTCACATGGACAGCAGGAGAAAGAAAGAGAAAGAAGTGGGAAGTGCTAAACACTTTCAGACAAGCAGATCTCATGTGAACACACTCCCTATCACAAGAACACCAAGGGGGAAATCCACCCCCATGATTCAGTCATCTCCCACCAGGTCTCTCCCTCAACAATGGACATTACAATCCAACTTGAGATTTGGCTACAAACACAATGCCAAGACATATTATTTTGCCCTGGACCCTCCCAAATCTCATATTCTTCTTACATTTCAAAACATGATTATGCCTTCTTATTAGTCTCCCGAATTCTTAACTTATTCCAGCATTAACTCAAAGGTCAGAGTCTAAAGTCTCATCTGAGAAAAGGCAAGTATTTTCCATCTGTGAGCCTTGAGCCTGTAAAAAAAAAAAAAAAAAAAAAAAAAAGTTTGTTATTTTCAAGATATAATTGGGGTACAATCATTAAGAATGACTTTCAATGCAAAAAGAGTGAAATTGACAAAAACAAAGGGACTACAGGACCCATGCAACTCCAAAACCCAGAAGTGCAGTCATTAAATCTTAAAGCTAAGCAATAATCTCCCTTGATCCCATGTCTCACATCCAGGCCAAGCTGACACAAGGGGTGAGCTCACAAGGTCTGGGGCAGCTCTGCCCCTGTGGCTGTTTTCATGGGTTGGCATTGATTGCCTGTAGCATTTTCCAGGCGCATTGTGCAAACTGTTGGTGGATCTACCATTCTGGGGTCTGAAAGTCAGTGACCTTTTTCTCACAGATCTATTAGGTAGTGTCTCTGTGTGGGGGCTCCAAACCCACATTTCCCCTTTACACTGTCCTAGTACAGGTTCTCCCAAAGGGCTCCATCCCTGCAGCTGACTTCTGCCTGGACACGCAGGTGTCTCTACACATCCTCTGAAATCTAGGAAGAGGCTCGCAAACCTCAACTCTGTGAACCCACAGGCTTAATACCATGTGGAAGTCTTGGTGGCCTCCAGTTTGCACCCTCTGGAGTAGGGGCCTGAGCTATACCTTGGCCCTGTACCTTTAGTGACAGCTGGAGCTGGAGCAGCTGGGATGCAGGCATCATGACCTAAGGATGCACAGAACAGTGAGGCCCTGGGCCTGGCACACAAAACCATTTTTGCCCCCTAGGCCTCCAGGCCTGTGATGGCAAGGGCTGCCATGAAGGTTTTTAAAATGCTTTTGAGGCATCTTACCTATTGTCTTGTGTATTAACACTTGGTGCCTCTCTACTTTTGCAAATTTCTGCAGTCTGCTTGAATTCCTTCACAGAAAATAAGTTTTTCTTTTTTACCACTTTGCCATGCTTTAAATTTTCCAAACTTTTAAGCTTTGCTTTACTTTTAAATATAAGTCCCAGTTTTATATAATCTCTTTGCTCTTGAATATGAGTGTATGTTGTTAGAAGCAGCCAGACCATGTCTTAAATGCTTTGCTGCTTAAAATTTCTTCCACCAGATATCCTAAACCATCTCTCAAGTTCAAATTCCACAGATATCTAGGACAGGGGGATAATGCTGCCAGTCTTTTTGCTAAAGCTCAGCAAGAGTAACCTTTTTACTCCAGTTCCCAATAAGTTCCTCATCTCCATCTGAGACCATCTCAACCTGGACTTCATTGTCCATAACACTATCAGCATTTTGGTTTGGTCACAGCAATTTAAAAAGTCTCTAGGAAGATCCAAACTTTTCCTCATCTTCCTGCTTTCTTCTGATTTTGTTTTAAACTACCACAATGTATGACTTTTTGTTACTAAACTTTAAAAAAAATAAAGTTTTCCAGTTTATACTTTATATAGTTGATGTGCAGAAGAGATAAACGAAGGGTCTCTAATAAGTACAGGATGAAAAAAAGTTAATGTTCACCCTGGTTTTGCTGATTGTGTCTCCTCTGGTGCCTTAATATCATATTCTCCAGATCAGGGATTCTGGGGCAAGAAATTTTTTCAGCACAATTATATCTAGTAGATAGAGCTACTTAACTGTGTTGGCCTGTGTTGCAATAAACAATAAGTAATAGACCAAATCTCAATACAACTGAATAGCTGTCACCACAGCTAACAGTGTGCAATCATAAGGTAAGACGAGAACTGTAACTGGGGAGCATACATAGACCCAGCTGCCAGAGCTAACGGCACATATATCTTAACATCTGGGTGACTGTAGCTGCCAAACCTTTTCCACAAGCAGCTTCAGGTATTGGCTTCAAGCCTGATAGAAAGATGGAGAAAAATTTACATATTCAACAATGCTAGAAATAGAAGAATGTGTCAAATGATGGTGGAAATTTTTTATGTACAGTGAATATTATTTTCAAAGAAGAAATATGCTTTTAAAACATTTAATTCTTTTGGTCAAGGACTATGTCTAATTATTTTTGACAATTTTCATTGAGATTATTATTTATTTTATTTAGTTCTCAAGATTTTCACTGTGCTTAAATGCTCAATTCTATTTCCACATGGAGGCTAAACTGTTTTAATAATAGATATATATTACTGAAAATTATTTACTTAATTGAGATACTAAAGTACTTTCTATACTTTATCAAATCTATGTTTTAACTCAAAAGCACTAACGTTTGTCATATTATTTATCATTGTTGCCTTAATGTTTACATTATAATGCTAAGTAAAATGATAACTTCGGGATTGGCACAAGGGTAAATAGTGCATAGAAACCACAGACCAAGGTGAAAGGTAAAATATCTTAAACTATTTGATGTTACCCACAGCATGGGTCACGGTGGCATAGCTTTATCTGGAGTATTATCTGAACTTCATGTCTCTACAAATACGAACAAGATGCAAAAGAGATGTTATGATTAGAATGACTGTCCTGTGAGGTACTTTGAGGAATTTCCACCCTCTGACTTTAAGTAACATATAAAATTGTTGACCACAGATGACAATTTGGGACAGGTGCTTCATACCAGTCATTCCATGTACAAGTAGAATAATTGGGGAAAATTGTGCACTTCTGAGTGTTTTCCAAGAGCCAGGACGTATTGAAAATCAAATGGCCAGGCCTCAAAAAAGCATGAGATTTTGTCCTGAAATTCTTTTACATGAGAAGATACATTCAGTATTATATTCATACCTTTAATACAAAAACATACCTTTAAAAAATTCTAAAAAATCAAAAACTACTTCAAGATGCTGTAAAGTGTTATTCAAATTCATATTCCTAATACTCTGCAAATTTATTATCTATTTTTAATAAACATTTAATCATATGACTGTTGTGTTCTGATCATGTAGTCTTCATGTAAATTGGCCTAGGCAAAGAATGAGCTTGTCTTTCCTGATTTTTTCTGCTCTTTGGGAAAATTGTATTTTTCAATGCAAATGGTATACTAGCATTTTGTTTAATATATAAGTTGCTTGTGAATTGTTTACAAACTGTTGTCTTTCTTGTGTCCTCTAAATAGAGACACTGAAAACTCTGGGGATATTCCTATGTATGTTTAAATATCAGGTATAACAAAAGTCAAACTAAAAGAGTTTTCTTTTTTCACCATCTTGCCATCAATTGACAATTCCATCAGGTTGCAGAATGCTTTCTCTGTGTAATGGCTAATTTTAATGGATCAGTTTCAGTGGATTAATATACCCAAGCACTTTGGCAACTTTGACTGGATGACAAAATAAATTAATATGCTAAAAAAGATACAAATTAGAACAGAGTACTTACATAACGATCCATAAGGAGTATAACTATACATAAGTATTAGAAAGATAAATGTGTGGAGAAATATTTATTAAAAGTATAAACATCTAAAGAATGTGATATTTAAATGCTGTTCTGGAATTATTTTATCACCATCCACTACTTACAGACCTCTGAGAAAGAAATCTATTTTGTATTTGAATAGTACATTGTTAAAATTTTCTAATTTTTTTTAATTCATTTTAGCCATTCAGGTGTATATACTATTTTTTTTTTATTTTTTGCATTTTGAGGAAATGCCTTTTATGCAATTTCTAATAAAGTTATTTGCCTATTTTTCTGTTGAATTAACTGTGTATGTACACAATATCATAGTATGAGTTCTATGTTTTTATCTATCTATCTATATACACATATATGCAATGAAATTAGTGCTATATCATTATATCTAAATTGTACTCTCTCTCACTTGCTTTTTTGTTACTTTCTTAATTGTATTTGTTTAGGACAGGTTTTTAAAATTTTATGATAGTGAATTTACTGTGTTTTCTTTTAAAATTTTCACTTTTACTGAGGTATGGAAAATAATATTCTCTTTTCTCTAGAAGTTTTGTGGTTTATTTCCCAGTTTAGATGTCTAATCTATATAAAATGATTTTCTTTATGGTGTTATGTAGATGTAAGGATTAAGTTTTCAAAATAAATATCCTATTGTGATTTTTAATTTGGAAGAAACAGAGAGAGAGTAATTTAGCCTTAATTGACAAACTTGTGTTTATATCATAATGGCCCATATTTCTAAGTGGTACTTCAAGTGTAAGAGCAAATAGTAAGAAGCCATACCTACTGAGACAGCAAAGTTAAAACTTGATTAGATCAATCACAGAATGGGTAGAAATGATCTGCTTAAAACCTGCCAAGCTTAAAGTTAAATAAATGCTTTCTTTAAAAAAAAAAAAAATCTTTTACTTTAGTTTTAGAGTTACAAATGAAGGTTTGTGTCATGAGGATTTTGTACAGATTATTTAGTCACCCGGGTATTAAGCCTGGTACCCATTAGTTAATTTTTCAGATCCTCTCCCTCCTCTGACCCTCCACCCTCTGAAACAACCCAGTGTGTGTTGTTCGCCTCTATGTGTCCATGTGTTCTCATCATTTAGCTCCCACTTGTAAGTAAGAACATGTGGTGTTTTGTTTTCTGCTCCTGGGTTGGTTTGCTAAGAATAATGGCCTCCAGCTCTATCCATGTCCCTGCAAAGAACATGCTCTTTTGCTTTTTTTATGGCTGTATAGTATTCCGTCGTGTGTACGTACCACATTTTCTTTATCCAGTCTGTCACTGATGGGCATTTAGATTGATTCCATGTATTTGCTGTTGTGAATAGTACTGCAATGAACACATGTGTGCGTGTGTCTTTATAACAGAATTATTTATATTCCTCTGGGTGTATATACAGTAATGACATTTCTGGGTCAAATGGTGTTTCTGTCTTTAGGTGTCTGAGGAATCACCACACTGCCTTCCATAATTGATGAAATAGTTTGCACTCCTCCAACAGTGTATAAGCATTGGGTTTTCTCCACAATCTCACCATGTGTTATTTTTTGACTTGGTAATAATAACCATTTTGACTGGTGTTACATGGTATCTCATTGTAATTTTGATTTGCATTTCTTGAATTATAGGTGTTTTGAGTTTTTTTTCATACGTTTGTTGGCTGTATGTATGCCTTCCTTAGGAAAGTGTCTGATCATGTCCTTTGCCCACTTTTGTATGGGGTGTTTGTTTATGGAAGTGCTTTATATTCAATGAAAGCCACAAAGTATTTTTCCTATTATTCATATTTACTAAATGAGACTCATAAATACTTTAAGCATACCAGGAGACGTGGATAAATAATGAAAAGCCAAGAGGCAAAAAAAATTCATCAACAGATTATCTAGATTTTGGAAAGATTAACACAAATATTAAAATAATTGTGATTAATATATGTATGAATGATAATATATTATATATATATTATATATATAATATATATTATAATATATAATAATGATAATATAATA
>NW_016804590.1:69681-95140 GCF_001698545.2 Rhinopithecus bieti | reverse complement strand
ATATAATAATGATAATATAATATAATATAGATGAATGAAAAATTAATATTGCCATAAAAATGAATCTATAAAAATAGTAAATTATTTGTGATTTAAAATACAATGTCTTAGTCTTTTTGTTGTCATAAAGGAATATCTGAGCCTGAGTAATTTGTACAGATAAGAGGTTTATTTGGCTAATAGTTACACAGGCTGTTCAAGAAGTATGGTGCTGGTGACATCTGCTTCTGTTGAGAGTCTCAGACTGCCTCCATTCATAGTGAAAGGCAAAGGGAAGTCAGCAGGTGATGTGTACAGAAATCATATAACGAGAAAGGAGGCAAGAGAGAGCAAGAAAGTACCAAGTCCTTTTAAACAATCAGCTTTTATGGAAACTAATAGAGTGAGAATTCACTCACTCCAGAGGGAGGGAATTAATCTACTCATGCTGGATCTAGCCCCATTACTCAAACATCTCTCATCAGGCCCCACTTGTAGCATTGGGGTTCAAATTTCAACATTTGGTTTGGGGTGACAAATATCCAAACCATAATATCCAATAATACAAAATTCCAAAAATATAATCACATTAAGAACCAAGTAGAAAGCTAAAGTGTAGTTTAAAACATCATAAGAGAATAATAGTGAACTGAGTTACATATAAATAGAAAATACTGGACCAGGCATGGTGGCTCACGCCTGTAATCTCAGCACTTTGGGAGCCCGAGGCAGGCGGGAGTTTGAGACCAGCCTACCCAATGTGGTGAAACCCCGTCTCTGCTAAAAATACAAAAATTAGCCGGGCATGAGGGCAGGCTCCTGTAGTCCCAGCTACTTGGGAAGCTGAGGCAGGAGAATCACTTAAATCTGGGAGGCAGAAGTTGCAGTGAGCCGAGATCACCCCACTGCATTCCAGCCTGGGTGACAGAGTGAGATTCCATCTCTAAGTAAATAAATAACAAATAAATGAAAGAAAATACCCCTCTTGATGTCCAGATACAAAAAAAAAAAGAAGGGAAAACTTTATAAAAATACATGATAGGATGGCTATGGTCTAAATGTTTATGTCGCTCCAAAATGCATATGTTGATATCTTCTACGGTTTGAATAGGTGCCCCAAAAAGCATGCATTAGAAACTTAATACCCAACGCAACAGCGTTGGGAGGTGAGGCCTAATACGAGGTGATTTGTTTGGCTTTGTATTCCCACCCAAAGTTCATGTCGAATTGTAATTCTTAATGTTGAGGGAGGAACCTGGTGAGAGATGAATGGATCATAGGGGCAAATTTCCCCCTCGTTGTTCTCATGATAATGACTGAGTTCTCATGAGATCTGCTTGTTTAAAAGTGTGTAGCACTTCTTCTTTCACTCCCTCTCTCGTGTTCTGCCATAGTAAGATGTGCTTGCCTCCCCTTTGCCTTCCACCATGATTGTAAGTTTCCTGAGGCCTCCCAGCCATGCTTCCTATACAGCCTGTTGAACTGTAAGTCAATTAAACCTCTTTTCTTCATAAATTACCCAGTCTTACGTAGTTGTTTTTAGTAGAGTGAGGATGGACTAATACAGGAGGTTTTTAAGTCATGAGTGTGATGCCTATTACAAATGGATTATGCTTATTACAAAATAGCTTGGGGATGTAAGTTTGTAAGTTTGATCTCTTGCTTTCTCTCACCCTCTCCTGCACTTTTACTGTCTAACATGGACAATGCAGCAAGAAAGCCCTTGCGAGAATCCAGCACCTCAATCTTAGACTTCCTACCCTACAAAACATGAGTCAATAAATTTCTGTTCTTTTCAAATTATTTAGTCTGAAGTAAAAAATGAACTAAGACACAAAATTGGTATCAGAGAAGTGGAGTGTTGCTATAAAAACATATAAATATGTGAAAGTGGCTTTGGAACTTGATAATGAATAGAGATTAGAAAAGTTTGGAGAAACATGCTAGAAAACCCTAGATTGCAATAAACAGACAGTTAAGGAGTTTCAGCAGAATTGCTGAGTGCTCAGAAGAAAAGAACTGTAAAGAAAGACTGAAACATCTTGGAGATTACCTAAGTGGTTGTGGTCAAAATGTTGGCAGGAAAATGAGAGAGAAAGCCAATACTAATGAGGTCTCAGATGGAAATAAGGAATAACCTATTAGAAACTGGAGGGAAGGTCATACACATTATAAAGTGGCACAGGACTTGGTTAATTGTGTCCAAGCCAAATGGCATTTTGAAAGGCAGAATATAAGAGCTATCAACTAGCATATCTGTTGGAGGGCATAATCTAAGCAGCAAAGCATTCAGGGTGCTATATAAAGTTTTCAATTTTATATAGTAAAATAACAGGACAAAAGTCATTTAAAGACAGAATTTTAATTAAAAAAAAAACAAAAAAACAAAAAAAAAAAAACACACAGTGGTTAGAGAATTGAAGGATTTTCACCTTGGCTTCGTGGTACAGAATGAACAAGCATTTTTAGTAGAGGGAACCTAGGTTGTAGCCAAGAGAATGTTTAATAAGAAGTTCAGTATGGAGTGTATAAAGTCAGAGGCTATTTATTAAGACAGTGGGAGAAGGACCCCAAAGGTACTTGAGAAATCTTTTAGACCATTCTTCCCATTGCAGGCCCAAAGCTCAAGAATGGCAGAATGGTTTCAGGGGCAAACCTGGGGTGCCTTTAAGCTCACTGCCCAGGTCCACCTCAGAACTCTGTTCCCTACATTCTGGTGCACATTGCTCCTTGGTTACTGCAGGTATGGCCCAAGACAGCCCAAGTGTGGCTCACACCAGAGTTTTGGAAAATGCAAGTAGCAAATCTTGGTGACCTCCACGTGGGTTTAAGTCTTTAGTCTCATATAATGCAAGAGATGTAGGTGCATGTCCTCCTCCACCTAGGTTTTCATAGATACAACAAACAACCTGAGAGACAAGGCAGAAACTTGTAGCAGGGGTGGAGACATTGAAGAGTTTTTATTAGGCCAATGCCCTGTAGAATTATAGGGTCAGAGCCACTGCAAAGAGTACCCATTAGGGCAGTACCTCGTGGAGTTACAGAGGTGGGGTTGTCACCAAGGCTCAGAAACTGTAGAGCTAGCTGTGTGAACATCAGCCTTGGGAGAACCACAGGCAAGAAGAACCTTAGACCCGTTGACAGTTGCAGCATGGGCTAAGCCCTCCAAAGCCATGAGCTTTGGGCCCTTCAAGGGTCCAACCTCTACCCCATTGTGGCAGAGGTATGGCATGGAGCCAAGGAAGATTATTCTGGAACCCTAAAGATGTGACTTTTGTCCCACTGGGTTTTGTACTTACTTGGGACCAGTTAACCCCCTTTTTATGGCTATTTCTCTCTCTGCAATGAGAATGTCTAAAAAATTCCTGTCTCATTATTGTGCTTTGGGAAGATTTTTTTCATTTTACTTCACAAGCTTATGGCTGGAGAGCAATATGCTTCTGGATAAATCGTGATTTGAGTCTCACTCACATGATGGTACATGAGAATTTGAATTATGGAGTTGGTACTGGAATGAATAAGAATTTGTGGGTACTGGGGTGGAATGAATGTACTTGCATTTTGAAAATAACACAAAGTTTGGAAGTTAGGGTTGAAATTCTATGGTTTGACTCTGTGCCCCAAATGCATGCATTGGAAACTGAATCCCCAATACAGCAGTGTTGGGAGGTGGGGCCTAATTGGTGGAGATGAGATAATGAGAACTTCACCTTCGTTAATAGATTATTCTATATTATAAAAGGGTTTGAGGCTGCAAGTTCAATTTCTTCTCTCTTGCCCTTCTGCTTTTTACCATTATTTGATGCAACAAGAAAGCTTTTGTGACATGGCAGCCTCTCAATCTTGGATGTTTCAGATTCCAAAATCATAAGCCAATACATTTTTGTTCCTTATAAATTATCCAGTCTCAGATATTCTGTTATAGCAGCATAAACTTAACTAAGTCAACATTCAAACACTTATGCAATAATATTAAGAGGTGAGGATTTTAGGGTGTGATTAGGTCATAAAGGCAGAATTCTTATGGATAAGATTAGTGACCTTGTAAAAGAAATTCAAGGGAACTCATTCTCGCCTTTTCATCTATGAAGAATTTGGCCCTCATTCGACATTATTGATTCTGCTAGTGCCTTGATCTTGGATGTTCCAGCCTCCAGAACTGTAAGAAATAAATTTACATTATTCATAAATTACCCATTCTAAGGTATTTTTGTTATAGCAGCACAAACAAACTAAGGCTTAGCATAAATTGTTTCAACAAATATTTAGTTTGTGTCTTAAGAAGAATGATGAATAGGAATAAAGTAGAGATAATATTTGATGAAAGATTGGTCAAAATGTCCCCTTAACTGTAGAAATATTTATTATTTATTTATTTATTTATTATTTATTTATTTATTTTTGAGACAGAGTCTCGCTCTGTCACCCAGGCTGGAGTGCAGTGGCGTGTTCTCTGCTCACTGCAACCTCCAACTCCCTGGTTCAAGCAATTCTCCTGCATCAGACTCCCAAGTAGCTGTGACTATAGGTGCCCGCCACCACACCTGGCTAATTGTATTTTTAGTAGAGATGGGGTTTCACCGTGTTAGCCAGGATGGTCTCCATCTCCTGACCTCGTGATCTGCCCACCTCGGCCTCCCAAAGTGCAGGGATTACAGGTGTGAGTCACTGTGCCCAGCCGAAATAATTTGTTTTTAAATTAAAATTTTTACCTACTTCAAGAAAGGTAAATCAGTTTTTTATTATTGTATATTCAAAAAAAGATATTCCCTCAACATATAAACCTTTATTTGGCTTATAATTTTGTGGTTAAACTATTAGGGTTGGGATGACATGAAAGGTTATTTTGTCACCAGCTTGGAGCAACTATGTATGTAGAATCTGACTTTTAGTCAGACAGCTCTGCTTCTGGAGAGTGGATAGCCTTAGCTGGATTAATGAGAGTAACTAGTCTACATGGTGTTTTGTCTTTCATTCCAGTCTTGATCAATGTAAGAAGGCATCCAAAAGCATCAAGAGAATGTAAGCTCCAAGGTATAAACATTTCTCCAAGTTTTGGTTTCCATTGATCTTCCTGTTCCATTACAAAATGAAAGTCACATAGACAGAATAGGAGTCAATGTAAAAATGCACAAAAAATACAGGGATGCAAGAATAAATTAGAGGCCACTACTATAACTATGCTAAAGACCATCTCTAATTGTAATGATGAGTAACTTTCCCATAGAAATGTTTCTATCTTTGACAAAGTACACCAGAGTCACATTTAATTATGAGATTATGTTTGAAATCTAGAACTATGCATAATTCAAACAAGGCAGTAGCTCCCCAATTAAAATTCTTCTTAATACAGAGATCTAAACTAAAAGAGAGTTAAAATCTAAACTAAAAAAAAAAATTATCTGTCCACCAAACACTCAACATATAGAGTGAAATAAAGATGAATTAACTACAGTAGACACTTTCATTTTGTCTGGCCAGTTACTCTACAGGAAAGGAATAGTCATTGATATTGTCATGATCTTGATATAATTCTATTCAAAGGGAGTGTTTCTCCATTTCTTGTTTTTCATCACTTTTGGGCTCACTTTTTTTGGCTTTTGGCTTCTCCCTTTGGGGTATCAATCAAATTATATTAAAGTGGTCCAAGTTTATAACTGAGAAGCTTTCTTGACCTGCTTAATTCTCATACAGAGTTTGGAACCCAGAAGTGTCTTGCAGTTTACTCAAATCTGAGACTGTGTTTGCTGCTCCCTTAAAACTTTTGGAAAGTGATGTAAAGAAGCTAACAAAGTGGAGATATCAAATACTTTGTCTCTTCAGTGAAGGAATCGTTAAGCTAATAAAAAACAGACAGAATCCATTTTTCAGGAATTCCAGAATCTAATTTTTAAAACTTAACAGCAATTGAAGGAGTGCTTAAAAAAGAGAAAGGCTACTACACTTTAGCAGGAAAATATTGTAGTGCTTTTGCTTACCCACTTACCATTTTCTCCCTATTTGCCAGTAGGGAAGCAGCTGTGGGGATGGCAGTAGACATTTCTGGCATGACTTGCTGGTATGAGAGTTTAATAGGATCTGTTCTTAAAAACTGTGTGGATGCATTTTGACATATCTGGTGTTTCCCTGAGGAGTCAGTGCAGTGACTGACCTTTGTTTCATCCCTCCCAGACTGGAGCAATAGTCTTGGTAGTGGTGGTGCCTGTCAAAAGCACTTAAATACATAAACTATTCATAGTTGTCTGAGGCAAGAGAAAGCATGTGGGGCAAGTAGAAGAAAAATGCAAAAGGCTGGGAAGGGGGAAACTAAGAAGGAAAATTCTTGGGGGAAAAAGAATTTGAAGAGATATTGTGTATAGTATGGAATTTGGAGTGTAACATGCATATACACCAACAGCTGAATGCATGCTTAGAAAATACCCAAAATGATTCTGCAGTTATAAAACTGACTGATCTGTGGGTTCCATGCAAGATTATGAAGGTTGGTTTATCTTATCATTAAAGGAATGCCATAGCTTATAGTGAATTTGCAGACTGAGAGAGATTATTGTATGTTTATTTTATTTGTTGATTGGTTTTCTCCATATGTTTAGCCAACCTTGGTCAGGTGATCAGCTGACCACTAAGAAAATAGAATAAAGACTTCAGAGGCCACACACAGGAATTAATACAGTATCTGCAAAAAACAGTTTGGAGAATTCATTTTAAAGTTAGATGACTGCAGCAATTAACAATTGACAACAGCAAACCCTTGAATGAGGGATAATCGAATTCCTAGAGTTATTGCATTACAATATTCAAAGTGTTTAATTTTCAATAATCACAAAAGTTAAAAATCATACAAAGAAATGGAAAAGAATGACCAAATTATAAAGAAAAAATTAAACATGTCAGAAGTCATGCCTGAGGAAACCTAGACTTTGGACTTGCTAGACAAGGACTTTAAGTCAATTATCTTAAGTATATTCCAGGAGATAAAGAAAACTAAAGAGAAAGAATGAGAGGAAACCAATAGAATAATGTATAAAAAGATAAATATCAACAAAGAGATATAACTATTTAAAAAGAACCCAGAAAATAATTTTTAAAAGTTATACTTTAAGTTCTAGGGTACATGTGCACAACATGCAGGTTTGTTACATATGTATACATATGCCATGCTGGTGTGCTGCACCCATTAACTTGTCAGTTACATTAAGTATATCTCCTAATGTAATCTCTCCCTGTTCCTCCCACCCTACCACTCCATGACAGGCCCCGGTGTGTGATGTTCTTCACCCTGTGTCCACGTGTAAAAAGAACCCAGAAAATAATTTAAACTGAAGTGTATAATAATGGAAATGAGAAATTAATTAGGGGAGTTCTACAGCAGATGTGAGCAGGCAGAAGAAGAAGAAGATAAGAGATTTAAAATTATCCCATCTGAGGAGCAGAACAAATAAAAGATTAACTGGAAATTAACAGATGGATTTATGGGACACCACATAGCATGCCAAAATACACATTATGAGAGTAATAGGTAAAGGGGGAGAAATAATATGTAAAGAGCTGGGCAAAAACTTCCCAAATTTGATAAAAGGCAGTAATCCATATCCAAGAAAGTAGACACACACGCAACAGGTTAAACAAGAAGAGATACACCAAGACACATTACAACAAAATGTCGAAAGCCATAGTCAAAGAGAGAATTTTGAAATAGCAAGAGAGAATCAGCTCATCACATTAAATGGATTTTTTTTTTTTTTTTTTAGTGGCAGGGGATGGAGTCTCATTCTGTTGCCCAGGATGGAGTACAATGGGGCTATCTCAGCTTACTGCAACCTCTGTCTCTCGGGTTCAAGTGCCTCAGCCTCTTGAGTAGCTGGGACTACAAGTGCACGCCATAATGCTCAGCTAATTTTTGCATTTTTGGTAGAGATGGGGTTTCGCCAAGGCTGGTCTTGAACTCTTGACCTCAGGTGATCCATCCACCTCGACCTCCCAAAGTGCTGGGATTACCTCGGCCGCCCTGAATGGATTCTTAATAAGCTTTCTTACCAGAAACCATGGAGAGCAGAAGGAATTAAGATGACTAAAGTTCTGAAAGAAAAAATAACAGTCTACTAAGAATTCTGTCTGTGACAAAACTAAACTTCAAAAATGAAGACATTCCCAGATATTCAAAAGCTGGGGCAGTTTGTCAGTGGTAGACACGACAGAAAGAAATGTTAATGGGAGTCTTTCAGGCTGAAATTAAGTCACTAAACAATAACTCAAAGCCATATATACATATACAATAAATATATATACACATATAAATAAACATACAATACACACATATAAAAAATGAAGAATTCAACAAAAGTAACTTCATAGGTAAGTATAAAAGTATTGAAGTGTTTTGGATGTAACTTCTTTTTTGTTTCTTATATGATTTAAAAACAAAAACAGTAAATACAGGTTGATGGACACACAATGTATAAAAATGTAACGTATAATAGGAGCAATCTAAAAGTGATGACAGCTCTATAGGAGCAGAGGTTTAACATATTATTGAAACTAAATTCATACTCAGTCGTTAGAAATGTAGGATATTAATTATAATTCTCATACTAACCACTGAGAAGTTGCTCAAACACAAGAGAAGGCAGTGTTAAAAGAACTGAGGAACAATAATATGTGTGTATACACATTTTTATATTTGTACATGTGCATATATATGTAAATGTATATAAATGTATGAATGGGAGTGCATATATGTAAATATATACAAATATAGGCCATATAGAAAGTAAATTGGAAAATGGCACAAATGTCTTAGTTTGTTGGTGCTGCTATTAAAAAAATGTCAGAGAATGGGTAATTTATAAAGAACAGAAATTTATTTTATCTTGGTTCTGAAGGCTGGGAAATCCAAGATGAAGCGCTGGTGATGAAGCGCTGGCATAGTATCTAGTGAAGGCTCGTCCCTCATAGCACTATCCACATGTCCTAACGTTGTGGAAAGAATAGAAGGGCAAACAGGGTGTCCTGACATGGGGGAAGGGACGGAAGTATAAACAGGAATGCACATTTTTGGCTATACAAAATGTTACACTAGAAAAGAAATCTTAATTCAAAAAGACTGAGATTACACAAATTATTTTTTTCTGACCTCTGTAAAATGAAGCTAAAATAAAAACCGGAAAACTTATAAATGCATGGAAATTGGACAACATACTATTAAGTAACCAATGGGTCCAAGAGGAACTCACATGGGCAATTATAAAATACTTTGAGATGAATTTAAACAGAAATACAACACATCTACATTTAAATGATGCAACAAAAGCGATGCTCTGAGAAAAAAGCATAGCCGTAAATGAATACATTTAAAAAGTGTCAGCAAATACCCTAACGTTACCAACGAACTAAACAGCAAACTGAAGCCAAAGCTAGCAGAAGGAAGGAAATAACAAACATTACAGCTTAAGTAAATAACATAGAAAATGGAAAAACAGAGAAAATCAACACAACCAAAACTTCATACTTGGTAAAAATAAAAAAAAAAAAATGACACACTGTTATTTAGACAAACAAAGAGACAAAGAGAGGGGATGCAAAAACTAAAATCAGAAATAAAAGCAGAGATGGTACTATTTTATTTGTCAATAAAGAACATGGAGATGTTTCTCGAACCTAAACAGAAAGGTACAGGGCCTGGACACAACCAAGAACCTTTACATGGATGGATCTGATAATGAACTAATATTTACCCCTTCTCTATTATTTTAAATATTCATTAAAAATAATATCTTATATCAGATCACAGATTTTTCTAATGCACTTGTGACCAAATTGTTTGTATATATGGGGTCCTGTCTGCAAAATAAACAAAGAAACAAAAAACGTTTGCTTGAGATTCTGCAAACCTATGGACAGCCCTGAAAATAGCTCCTGTCTTAGGTCTGCTCTGGACTTTGAGTTTAGCATCACTATCACAGTTCATCCACCTTAAGAAATCTTAGTATGTATTCTAAGGAGAAAAGTTTGTTCATTCTTCCTTGTATATTAGCTTAGCAGTTTTCTAAGTCGTTTCCACTGTTAAGTCATTTACCATGATTTCTTTTTTGTCTAGATGAGGGTTTAGCCAAATACCCTAGCCAGCCCTGAACAGAAATAGTATATCCTATATTTCAACTTTTAATTTTAAACGTTATGCTGCTATGCTTAAAGTTTGTGTATGTCTCCTAGTATACATATGCAAAAAATTTATCTGGGGTGTATATCTAAGAGTAGAATTGTGTCACCAGCTATTCATATTCTCTACTTAGGTAGATATTGTCAAGCAATTCCCCAAATATATTAGCACCATGTACACTACCTCTAGAATTTTTTTATTGCCCTATGTAACAAATTTCATATTTTCAGAATTAATAAAATCCAATCAGATAAATAGGTTGGCATTACATATATATTTGAAATCATACCAAGCTTTGATCAGTTTGAATCTCTTTCCTTAGTAGCCAATTGAGTTTGTTGTTTGTTTTCATAACACACTTGCTCATTTCATTAGTCTATTTCTCAGTTAGATTTTTGGGGTTTTGTTGATTTGCATACTAATATTTTAGAGGTATTACAAATACCATCATCCAATATATAACTTGTCTGACATTTTTATTATCTCATAAATTAAAAAAAAACTATTAAAATTTTGATGTACTTAAAATCACCCATTGTTTCATTTGTGATTTATGCTTTTATATTTTATTATTCTAGGTCATAAAGATGTTTTCTGGTTGTTTTGAAGGGAAAAAAGAAACATCTGAGAAAGAAACAGAGTGAATCTGAACAAAAGAAATTATATACTTAATTAAAAGAAGTAAAAGTAATTTTCTTCATAAAATAAATATTAAAAGGAGCTTATTGTTTCTCCCTAAAGGTTACCAAACATTTCAGATTGTTGTACTTAGTATTTCCATGTCTATTTGATTATGGAATGGTTTAACTGATGGTTTCATATATGAAATATGTATGATTTTCACTTTAAATAACTAAAATGCATGGCTGAATTACTACAAAATAATGGGACATGTACCTGGTGGTTCAAGATCAAACTATGACATTTGCTTTGATGTAGCATATATGAATTCTAAGTAATTGATTATTTTTGAGCCCTATGAATTTTGCTTCAATTAATTTTTTTCAAAGAATTCTATTAGTATAATTTTAAATGAGATCTCCATTTTCATGTTGTCTGGTTTCAATTCCCTTTGACTGCCAAATAAACAGTCCTTTCATTTTGTCCTTTACTACTTTATAGACATAAATTTCACAGGGGGAAATTCCTTATGAAAAGTTTTACAAAACAGTGTTTCCTTTAAGCTCTGAGCTGCATTACAGAGATTTAAAAATAGACATACCACAAGTTTCAAAAGCTCTTTTTTAAAATTACTTTACTTACCAGTCTTGCTACCATTCCCTTTCTTTGCAACTTTCAAAGCTGTAGAGCTATAGAATTACAGTGCAATATGAGGAGTAGAAAAAAAAGATGAATTTAAATAAGGCTCGTCCTTTAAATCTTTTATTAAAATTAATTTGTTGTATATATATTTTCAAAAAAGGAAAAGAAATTAATACAGATTATTATGTGCCAGCCATTGTTCTAAAAATAGTATTAAAAACTATCAACTGGCCAGGAGCGGTGGCTCACACCTGTAATCCACGCACTTTGGGAGGCCGAGGCTGGCAGATCACAAGGTCAGGAGATCGAGACCATCCTGGCTAACACGGTGAACCCCTGTCTCTAATAAACGTACAAAAAAGTGAGCCGGGTGCAGTGGCGGGTGCCTGTAGTACCAGGTATTCAGAAGGCTGAGGCAGGAGAACGGCGTGAACCCAGGAGACAGAACTTGCAGTGAGCCGAGATTGTGCCACTGCACTCCAGCCTGGGCAACACAGCAAGATTCTGTCTCAAAACAAAACAAGAACAAAACTATCAATTAAATAATAAAAATAATAAAAATATTGATGTATTTCAGTCAAAGAGTTGTAACTATTTTGAAACCATAAGCTATACTCTTTTGCTCTTTATATTGAGGTATAATGGACAAATAAAATGTGTATATTCAAAGCACACAATGTGTCGTTTTTGTATTTGTGCACATTGTGAAATCATTACCACAATCAAGCTAAATATATTCATTAACTGCCAAAGTTACTCTGTGTGTGTGTGTGTTAACAATACTTAAGATCTACTGTCTTAGCAAATTTCAAGTATGCAATACATTACTATTAATTATAGTCATCATGGTATATATCAGGTCTCCAGAGCTTTTTCATCTTAAATTGGAAGTCTGTATCCTTTGACCAGTATCTCACTATTTCCCCAACCTCCAACCCCTGATTGCCACCTATAAATTAAATTTTTTTGTAGTCCACATATAAATAAGATTATGCAGTATTTTTGTTCCTATGTCTGGCTTATTTCACTTTACATAATTTCATCCAGTTTCATCCTATTGTTGCAAATGGCAAGATTTCTTTAAAAAAAAAAAAAAAATCTCAAGTCCTGGAAATAAATAAGTGTGTTTGTCTATGGACAAATAAGTTGAATTTTTTAAATGTGATTATGTATATTTAATGGAATGCCATTCAGTTTTCCTTACTTTATTAAAGATCAAATAAATTAAAAAGAGAAAATTTGCATGTAAAACCCAGATATTACTCATTGCTTACAAAATATTAAGTAAATGTTTAAAAAATTTTAATGTGCTGCTTTTAAATTTCTGCATAAAACATAAATATTATATTTGAAGGTAATATAACACATACAAGTGAATATTTATAAATGCATATAGTTAGACCCATGTGATCAAATAGATTCATAAATGTAAAAATAGGCATAAGTATATATACAAATATACACAAGGATAGTAACTTTTTTTGTTGCTCCCATTTTTTTTTTTTTTTTTAAATAAATAGCTATTGGTGCTAGGCTTAGAGGTTCATGCCTATAATGAACACTTTGGAAAGCTGAGGAGGAGGATTGTTTGAGCCCAGGATTTCAAGATTGGCCTGGGCAACATGCCGAGACCCAGTCTCTACAAAAAATAAAAAGTTGAAAAATTAGGCATGAGGCTGTAGTCCCAGCTACTCAGGAGGCTGAGGCAGGAGAATTGCTGGTGTTCAGGAGGTTGTGGCTCCAGTGAGCCATGTTTGCACCAGTGCACTCCAGCCTGAGCAACAGAACAAGACCCTATCTCAAAAATAAATAAATTCATACATATAAATAGCCATTGAAAAATGTTCAATAATACTGAATTATGTATTGAAAATTTAAAGATGACTATTTTGAGTTTTAAAAGTAAAATGATAAAACTATGTTGAGTTTGTTTTGATTAGCAAATAATACAATGACTTTGAAAGCACCTGTTAAAATACTTTGTTATATAAACAATAACCATTTTAGTTGAATGAATTTCCATACATGGCCTTAATATACAAAATATTTTTTTAAGTTGTGACTGCATCTAAATAATATGAATTATATATAAAATTATTTTTAAGACACCCAGAGAGAGAAAGACAGGGAGTGGAAGATAGAAAGGATAAGATAAATATATGAGAAATGAGCAGAAAAAAAAAGGGGAAAGGGAAAATAAATTTTCAAGCTAAAGATGTTGAGTCAAAATCTAGACCAGCAGTCTCATTTCAGAGTGCGAACAACAGCTAACAAGTGCATCAGTAACACGGCTATTAGTACTTGAGGAATCTACTGAATAACTTCTGGTGTAACAAATTAAAATGAAAGAAAACTGTGTAGTTGTAACTGAAAAATCAGCACTGTAACAATTTAAGAGCAGAAACTTTTAAAAAAAATCTGCTATGTCTTTAACAAAAAATGACAAAATACTCATAATTAACATTAGTGTATACAAAAACACAACAGGATTTTAGAGCAGCAGTCCACTTTCATAGGAAACAATAACAATAGGATTAACATAGTGTTGATGTTGTTTCAAAAACTTCACTATATGTAAAAGAAAATCTCTAAACATCTGGGTGATATGCCTCATCTTAAATTCTGTAGTTTAATTAAGACTCTTGGAGGGCCCTTACCTTATCTCTTCAAAAATAAGTGATATTATTTTAGATAACTAATGAAGTTCATAGCAGACATTATACATTCTTTGCTGGTAGTGATTAGCTTGAAGAATGCTTGAAATACGTATCTAAGAAGTATATTAGAAAGGAAGGTAGGAGAGTTTGTATGAAGAACTTTTGTAGGACTTCAAGTTTAATTTCACATATTCCACAATCTCTTAACACTTTTGATGTAGTACCTTATCTCATCAGGCATAGTCAGAATTCAAATTCCTGTGTGCACCACAGCTCCCATTCTAAATATTCTCAGGCAAGCAAGATCCAAGGGTACAGTTTCCAGTATCAAGGTGACCAGCATTGCAGGGGCTTTGTGTTTTGCTCCACTAGGAGACTACCAAAAGAGTGCTACATGTGTCCCCAATATCTTACTGAGCTTTGGTGAAATACTCCTCACAGTGTTGAGTTATTGTCCTTCTGCTCTCAATTTTCGTATACAGTTTTCTAACAATCACTAAACCCTGCAATACATTTGAGTGATTAAAAGCCCGGATCCTGGCAGGAAAGAGAATTCATCACAAACACTTGCAACAGTGGAAGTTAATAGCATCCAAAAGGGACAACAGGAGGAAAACGAGGATAAAATACTCCAGTCCTCTATACTCTTCTTCCCCTTTATCTTCTTCTGATGCCTCCTTTTTGTCAAACTTAACTTGAAGTTACTGAAAACTAAGCCTGAGAGATGGAATCTGCAGAGATTAACATCTGAACAGAAGGATGGAGTATGTATATGAGAGGCAGAGAAAGAAACAGAGCAGAAAATCACTATATTTTTTCTGACGATGAAGAATTTTTGCTTTATCTAACTCATTATCCAAATTAGAGTTCTTTTCCGGAAGCTATTTAATTACACATATCAATAGTCCTGTTTGCCAGATATAATCCAAAACATGCAAACTAAAGTAGAGGTATGATATGCAAGGTATAACAAAACAACGAAAATACCAAGTGAAAAGAACTATGGCTGAGTCAAGGATTACAGAGAAATAAGAGAACACCACTTTAAGGAGTAAAGGGAAATTCATAAAGTATTGGAATCTTGAAGGATTACAGAGAGTTAGATAAAGTATCACAAAAGGGGAGGGTGTGAGAAAGGATACTAATCTAAAAAATACAGATGGGTTTTAATAAGATTTAAATGTTGGTTATGTGGAAGAAACGACAAAGAAAATGATAGCTCAGTTAAGCAAAAGGGACGCCGTGGAGAACCATTTACACTGAGATAAGAAATTTTAATTGTACTTTACAGAAATTGAAATGATTGAAGCAGGTGAGTGGCATGGTTAGCTTTCTATGATAGAAAGACTACTCTGTAAGAAATACAGTTTTGCTTGGAAAGAGGCAAACTGGAGGCTAAAAGCAGCCCAGGCGTTAACAATCTGAGAGAGCGATGGATGTATACATCACAGATGTGAAAGTGAGCATGGAAAAGGGGGCCATATTTTACGTGGGACAAAGTTAAATCTGTACCTATTATTTCTCAGAGTGACTACTTTTACTTGTATTGACCAATATCTGTAGAATGCTTTGTTTTCAAAATATGTTGGTGAGTCTCTAAATAGATCTATAAAAATGTTGGCAGTGCTCATGTGAGGTTAGGGTGAGCATTCATTGGTGAGAGTATTTTTATTTGTGAGGGTGTGCTTTCAGTGACAACTTTTATGAATTGTTTACTGGAACAAAAATTATCTGAACTGCAAAAAAAAAATAGAGATTGTGTCTAACATCCATCAGGGTTGTTACCAAGTTTATGCAAACCGTGGAAGCCCTTATCTTGGTGAATAGCTTAAAATAGGTACTTGATAAATGTTTCCTTCCACTGCACTTTCTTCCATTACTCTGAGTGTAGTCTGCAAATGCCTAAGTCTGCTGAGCTATGCTGAAAGGAAATAACACCTGAATTGCAAACAAAAAAAAGCTCTACATAAGTTAGAAAGCTATTTTGTTTAGTTTTCTGTATACACTCTTATATATTTACATAATCAGTGTTTATCAACTTCCATCATGTTTTGTGATGTGTGAATATTAGATAGATAAAAAGATAGGAATATATATATATATATGTACATATAGATATACATATATTTACACACACATATAGAGAGAAAGAGTGAGAAAGAAATGAGCAATAATTTTCCTCTTTTATGTAAAGATTGCAAGAGTGTTATTTTAGTTGAATAAACTGAAGCATTTATATCTTCTTGTTTATCAAAATAATACTCTATTGCCATATTGGCTTAGCACAAAACATAAAACGTAAGGTATCTTTTCTGCCAACCTATTTCACAGAAGCTCATTTATCCATCTATTCATTCACAGATTGAAATATTGAGAGACTTTATGCTAAACCTACAAAGAAGCTTTTCTTCAAAAAATTTTTTTGAGCAATTGCTTAGTAATGTAGATCAAAATGTAAATATAACATGCTTACTAGAAATACTTTGTTTAAGGGGAAAACAAATATTGCATACTTTTTTGGGTTGTTCATTCAAAAAACCAAAGTAGTGCCTGTTTAGGGAGGGATAAGTGCATTTTCTATTAAAGGGACTTTTCAACAAAAGCAGTAGAAAGGAGACCTTTCATTTGAAGAAGTCTTTATAACAAACAACACTTTGTTCTCTTAGTAAGAAAGAATATTTTCTTCTCAGGAACCAAGACCTAACAACTAAAAACAGAAGATAAAGATGTTTTGTTTAGAGCAATTACGCCGAAAAGAAGCATGAATAAAGACAGTGGCTTTGTGTCATTTTCAAACACATCTCTTGAGCAAAAAACCAGAAACACTGTAGCTATGAGTCTTCAAACATTGAAAGTAGGACATTTAAAAAAAATATGTAAATCTACTCTTCTGTTCCACTTTTATCTTGAACTAAAAGATTAAGAATAAATAAATCAAAGCAACTTAAAATTATGAGTTCAATACACAAAATAAATATTTTCATTTTTAAAAAGTCAAAAAGCATGCAGTGAAATAATTACATAATAAAATTGAATTTTTTCTAATATGTATGTTTCTGTAATTGCATAAAATAGACTACTCAATTTTATTTAAAAATTTTCCATAAAACTTGTTTCTTTTTATAATATTACATGAGATATTTGTTTCTTACATCTGCTGTTGGTTTTCTCTATATCTCTACATCTCTATCCATTACCCACCTAATCTTCATTTAGGCAGACATATTTTGTCTGCTTTTTTCTGACAATATTAGATACAATATTAGTAGAACCTGGTGATTGATTCTGTGTTAGGCTTATGGTAATTAGAAGGAATCGATGGTGACATCTTAGCTTCTGGTGGTGCGTGTCGTTATTTAGTATAACTTCGAACGCCAAAGAAGGAGTAAGGTTTCTTGGTAAGACAATGACTTGAGTTTTGGAAACTTGTATCTGTTGTTCTTGTGGCTCACCTAATTGTAAATGTCTAATACACAATTTTAAAAAAGTTTTCTGGGTCTCGGAAAAAAACTCAAAGTCTGAGCTGGTCAGTACTGGATGAAGTAAAATAAGTTCAGATACTGAGATTTTTGTGAAAATAAATTAGTATATTTTAAAATAAACTGTAGTAATACATCAAAATATTGGTCTAGGCTTAATTAATCTAAATATTTGATCCACACCATGAAGGAATTGATTATGTTTTGTTTACATGTTTCTCTGTTTTTGTATATAGGAACAGAATTGATAAATGCATGCTGAATAAATAAATGTGTTAGGAACTGAGTATCAATGCTTAGCAGTTATTTTGTTACCACTCAATCATTAAACATATTTTGTATTTCTAGATAGAAGACCTAACTCAGGTTAGCACATTCTCATATTCATGCATTGGGCATTTTATAGTAAAGCTGTCCTTTTTTTTTTTTTTTTTTGAGACAGAGTCTTGCTCTGTCGCCCAGGCTGGAGTGCAATGGTCCAATCTCGGCTCACTGTAACCTCTGCTTATCGGGTTCACACCATTCTCCTGCCTCAGCCTCCCGAGTAGCTGGGACTACAGGCACCCGACACCACACCTGGCTTTTTTTTTTGTATTTTTAGTAGACATGGGGTTTCACTGTGTTAGTCAGAATGGTCTCGATCGCCTGACTTCATGATCTTCCCGCCTCTGCCTCCCAAAATGCTGGGATTACAGGCGTGAGCCACCACGCCTGGCTATCAAAGCAATCTTTACAAGTTCTGATAATTTATACAAGTTCTGATATATGGCTACCCAATGCTAGTCCAACCCAGGGCCAGAATTCACTGGCTGGGGCTGCATGTACTTGCTGAAACCAGAGAAACTGCCTTTTTGTTGAAAGCGTTATAGAAATCAGTTTGGGTTTATTATCACATATTCGAGGCTTTTTATCTGGGCTGTAACAGGAAAAAAAAAAAAAAAAAACGGGGAAGGAAGCATGAACAAATGGTAAATTTAAAGATGAAGCAGAAGGTATTTGCTTCATTTTATTATGAAGTCTTTCTGGGGACCTCAAATTAAAATAAAATTTTAATGTAAAACATTTGTTATCATATTAGAGTTCCCAGGCATGGGAACATTAATATACACACAAATCGTGAACTAACTCAGAGATTACTCACTTAACTTTCATTGTATGTATTACAAAGCAAGGACTTCACATGATCTTAGCCAAAAGGCCGAGAAGTGATAAAGCAAGGACTTAAAGTAATAAATGCGGAGTTAATTTTATATCTACAATCTATATTTGTCTCTTCAGTCAAGAGTACTAAGAAGGTAGTCATGTCAGTTGTGAAATCTACTGTGTGAGCTGGCAATTTCCTCTTTAAGAATCAGACTTTAACAATCAATTCATTTCAAAGAGACCAGTAAAGATCCGGAGGTTCTAAACACAGAATACTGCACATACTAATTAAAATTTTCAAAGATTGCCTAATGCAATTGTCTTAAATCTTGGTGAGGAGAACAACAGTTTCCTTTGATTCAGTTATCACCTGATATTATTAGTAGTGCTTTTCAGAATTGTTATCATTCTCTTCCTGACAGAGGATGGCACATTTATTCATTTGAGGTATCTCTGTGTAGGCTATTATAAGAGAAATAGAATTCAAATGGTTGCCTTAAATTCTTTACAAAGAGACAAAATCAAATTCAATTAGGATAAGTGCACTTGAATCAACACAAGATATAAATAAAATACCTAAAATAATAATACCTAGACTCAAAATTTAAATTATGGCATCCTAAGTAGGTAATACAGTTCTATGTTTAGCATATCAATAAATGACTACCATGTTTAGGAGCTCAGATGGGTGGAAAGATGTAATGTAACACTGTGCTTAACTACCAATCTAGAATTCAAAGTTACACGTAATTAACTATATCATTTGACTTTGGTAGCATTACTAATTATCATAAACCATTTGTTAATGTTTTAAAAATTGTTTTAGTGTCATATTAATATGTAAACATGTAATACCCATCAATTTGTAGGTACCCTTACAGCACTTAATTTCATATGTCAAAATCTTGTAAACTTGGTTGTAATGACTGCAGTGCAAAAGTAATTAAGTGTACCAGACAGCGACACCTATCAGGTAGTCAAAGCATTTCCCATTGTATAATGAGATGAAGCAGAAAGGGTGTATCTTAAAACAGTGTGCAATGCAGTCCCATATGCAGAGGAAGCAGTGAGGCAATTTTTTTTTTCTTCTTTAGAGAAGTCCCAGGAAATCGAAATTAAGCAAGCTTCAGCCTATTCATGGCAGTGCATTTTCCGATAAATGTTTAGAATATGAAACCTTACTGTTATAACATGGTAAGCAAGCTTCAGCCTATTATGCAGTGCCATCATTTTCCATAAATGGAGAATAAAACCTTACTGTTTTAACATGTTTCAAGCTCCAGTGGAGACCAGTCGCAAGTAAAATGATACATGTTTTTGCAGCAGATTTCAGCGCGCGTCCCAAGGAAATGGAATGTGATGCTCAGCTGGACAAGGCTGCTTTATTTAAAGTAGGAAAAAATGAATCATTATCGCCTTGGACTAGAAAAAATTAACATTATCATCCTCACACATGGAGCCTCCTCTGAAAACCACATTTCTATAATTCCACTTGTAAGGGATTCACTAGAATTGTCTCTTGTGTCATATGAAGCACACAGGTTTTTTAATTAACCTCCTTGTGGAAGGCTAGTTCATCATTGGGTTTTTTTTTTTTTTAATTTGTTATTCGTTTTTGTTTTTGGACAACACTCATGCAATTGTTATTTTCCGGTCAGCTCTAGAAAACCTTCAGTTATCCCATTTTCCAGAAATATGATGCCTGCTCTCACTTTCACCATGCCAGTCAGAGGGTTTCAATGGAACACACTTTTTTTTAAATATTAGATTGGACGACTATTCAAAAGATTGACCTGCCTTCGAAACAGTGCGGGCCCTCCAGATCTCCCAGATAGCGTGACTGATGAAGCGGTGTGTCAAGAACCTCCATTTTTCCACTTGTTCCTTGCCAGGCTCAGAGATCATTTTTTTCTTCTATCCACTAGTTTAATTATGCATATCTTAATTACCTTGCTAGCGCTATTTTGTGAAATGGAATTAATCACTCTTAATTTGTGAATCAAATCATTTTTTGCTCTTTAGCAAAAGTGTGACTCATTGAAGACGGGTTTATGTAGCTACCAAGGTACTATATGGCTAGAGGCCTGGAGGTCAAAGTATAAAAGCTTCTCATTCTCTAATCTTGAGGGAGCTTAATGATCTTGTATGTTAGGCGATGGGGGTGAGCTAAGCTAAAAGAATGAACCAAATTCTGAAAAATTGAATAATGAAGGTATACATCCGCATGCGACGCAAAGAAAGCACTAGTTTAATCTGCTTGATAGAACTAAAGAAAGTTTTCATGTATAAGGATAGAATTGTAGCTGGGTTTGGAAGATTAGTCAAATTTTAGCTAACAAAATAAGAGCGCTACAGTGATTGTAATTTAATTAAAATAGGGGATGAAGCAGATTTGTCTTTGTTATTGGGTACCTGCATAGAATATGGTTAAAATATCCAATGAAAATCTATGCGGTATAATGAAACTCTTTCTCTTAGGGCAATGTAAGATTATGTAGAAACATTTATTAGCTTTCTCATTCCGTGTTATACTGCTAGGCCGGTGACAGAGGGAAAGGACAAACCAGAAAAGGAGACAAAGGGGATTGCTTACTCTCGAAGCAAAATTCTTGCTAATTTTTCTACTTCTAACAATGCTTTCAATGCCCTCTAAATTAATAAACCCTAATGTGTTGGTACCAACCGCTACAACACTGTACTTCATCAGGAAAACCTACCATTTCATTGTAGTTAATGTGATTTGATTTACGCAATTGTTGCTAAAACGTAAACCTGGTTTATACATAATAGTAGAAAATGTTTTTTTACGTATAATAAATATCATGTCTCAGTCATATTAGGAAGAATCATAAAACGAAGATAGATTTTGGTTCAGGAAAAAGCTGAGCACACCTGGGTTTCAGTCCCCAATTATTACTTCTACTTGCCATGTGATCTATGTTCAAATCATTAGGTATTTTAAGTCTGTTTTCCCAAGTCCAAAATTGGTTTAAACATTTTTTAACCTCAGATGTTGTTAAAATTTAAATAAGATAACTGTATGTAAAGTGTTTGGAGAAAATACTACTTACTAAAACTTTAGCTGTGATTCATTGAGCTCATGAAACATATCCTTTAATATTGGAGAGTGAGTATTAATTCCTCGGTATTGTAGCATTATATGTATTGAATTACTATTTCCCAGCTTTAGGAGGAAACTAAATCAGACTTAATATACTGACTTGAATTTCATATATATATATATTATATAGTATATATATATAATATATATATTGTGGGAAATTATATACGATTCTCCATATATGCGCTGTAGTACCTATGGAGAGAAGGACCAGAGAGAGAGTGAGACGAGACAAGGACAGAGAGACAGAAACACAAAAAAAAGTCTATAACCTTGAATTCTGTTATATTCGGGTTATAGCAGTACCAAAACGACGGTACAGCCAATTATACATTACTCACATCTTCCTTTCGCGTTCCCGCTGCACAAGAGAAAATTTCAATTAAAAAGTTATACTCACTTTAAGATCTTACAGCTTCCAGTTTAAACAATTTTTTCCTTTACTTGAAGTTCTCATCTTCTGAAACTTTCAATCATTTGGGGTCCCCTGTTTCATGATGTAAAACGTTTGGCCAACGAGTACGCCACGCCTTTATCATCAATCCGTAATTTACTTTTATAACCGTTGTTGACAACAGCTCTCTACTGAAGGCATCGCACACCAATACCACTACCTGCTGTTCCTTGAACGTTCTTGTTTCTACCAATAACTATTCTTCACCCATCATTTCAGGATTCTAATCCAGGCCATGTCTTTTTATACCTATAATGTATTTTAGCTGGAAATCAATCATGCAAATATTCAATTCCTTAACTCCCTTTACTTTCCACCTTACGAGCTTATTTGTTCACATACTCTAGTCCTGATTTTGATCAGAAGCCTTAATTTATTAAGCCAGGTAAGGTAATCCCCAATTTCAAAAAACCCCTTCTTAGTATGATTCTTTTTTCAGCTTATATTCTCCATGGCTCATAGTTCATAAGATTTTGCTTACATTATTCTAAAGGACGCCGATGTTTTTCTCTTTCTTGTCCACATACTTAATTCTGAACGAAAGAAGCTATCTGAGTTTCTGTCTACCATAAAATATCAGGGACACATTATTCCTGCCTACAAAATGATCATCCTAAAATTGAAATAATCCCTCATCACCTTCAATGTTCTTAGGCAAAGATATCTGGTCAACTAATCTCTTCCCATTCTCTATTTCAACTCTTTCAAAGATTGTTCAGTACACTTCAAAATCTGATTTCTATCTTTTCTATTAGAGCATGTAGTCATTTTCTCTGAATTATCAATTATTATAACATGACTTTTACATTTGGATGAATCTGTACTGTTATATAAAGTAGCTGTTTCTTCTGCTATCTAATCCTTTGCATTGAATTACATTATTTTCCTGTCTCTCAAGAAAATTATTCTATCAAATTCTCTTGTCTCTCTCTGTCCTTCTTTCCACCCTATTTATTTTCTTCCTGCTAAAAGCTTCCGTGAGACATTTACAATCCTTGTTTTACTCTTCTATGGTTCCCCAGCATATAATAATGCTTTATCTGTTACAGGTCAATATACACTTTTATTTAGCATTAAAAGCAATATAAATAATTACAAAGAAGATACTGCACTGCTATAAACTAAGAACAGTTTCAGAGTTTGAACTGTTAATTCTCGCCTTTCAAGAGGACTCAGGTATGTGTTCATTAAGCATCAATATTCGTGAACATTACACAGATTTAGGATTTCTTTAAGAATTGCTACTTTAAAATTGTTATTATGGGCAAATACGTATAAAACTAAATTTCGTCTCTATTTTACCTTGCTTCGGGTCAGATGATATAATTCAGAAGCCTGAGTTGCCAGTTCACAATGTTGTGAAACCATTAATCACGACTTATTTTTAAAACTTTTTCGATTTACCCAACTAGAACTTCGTAACAAGCAATAACTTTCCATTCTCTTCCCTGCCTCAGCCGCCTGGGAACCTCTAATCTCTTTCTGTCTCCTATAATTTAACTTGATCTAGACTACTGGCTATCACAAGTGCGGTCAGGGGGGAAAATAATTTGTCCTTTCCTGTCTGGCAGCTTTTTTCATGTTGGATATAATGTTTTTGTCGTAGGTTATACGTGTTATGGTGAATACATCAGAACTTCTTCCATGGTAATACAATCAGAACTTCATTCCGATGCGTGAGAGTACATGTCAGGAACTTCCCACTTTCCGATGGTAATACAGTCAGGAACTTCATTCCATTTTCTGGCTGAATAAATATTCTACTATCTGCACACATCACTTTTGTCCATTTCATCCATTTTTTGATGAACACTTGCATTGTTTTCATCTTTCTGCTCTGTGAATAATGCCACAAGGAGCAGTGACACACAAGTGTGTGAAACTTTGTTTCCAGTTTTGGGGCTATATAACTAAGTCTAAAATTGTTTGGGTTATATGGTAATTATATGTGCAGCTTTCTGAGAGACGATAAAGCTGTTTTCAACAGTGACTGCACCATTTTACATTCCTGCCAACGAGGTGCAATTGTTCTAATTTCTCCACATCCTTGCCAACACGTGTTACTTCCTTTTGTTTTATTATAGCTATCCTAGTAGGTATAAAGTAGTATCTTATGGTTTAGATTTCCCTAAAGCCTAATAATATTGAACATGTTTGCATGTGTTTATTTGTATATCTTCTCTGTATAGATGTTTACCAAGTCCTTGGGTCCTTTTATAAATTGGGTCATATGTTATTTTGTTGAGTTTTAGGAGTTCTTTATATCTTACGTATTTAGTTTCCACAAGATATGTGTTTTAGAGATATTTTATCCCAATCTGCAGCTTTACTTTTCACTTTGTTGATAATATCCTTCAATAAATAAAACATTTTAATTTTCTAAAGTCAGACATATACATTTGGCTTTCAAATTTATATACATACTTCTACATTTGGATGCAATCTGTGCTGTTATACATTGCTTTTGTATTATACATGCTTCTGTATTATACATTGAGAAGAAGGTAAAATAGAAAATTTTATTTTATACATATTTAACCACAATAACAATTTAAAAAATAGAATTCTTAAATCCTAAATCTGTGCAATGTTCACAATAATCGATGCTTAATGAACAGGTACATGAGTCTCTTGAAAGTCAAATATATGTATTTTATATATTTGATTATGTATATATCTATATATGTATGTATATAGTTATTCCTGCTTTGATGTCATGTGTAAGAATCCACTGACAAATCTAAGGCCCAGAATATTTATACCTATATTTTCTTCTAAAACTTTTATGAAGTTAACTGTTACATTTACATCGATTCATTTTGAGTTAATGTTTTATATGGTATGAAGTAGGGGACCAGCTTCTTTCTTCTCAATGTGGAAGTCCAGCTAGCCCAACACCTTTTGATGAAGATGCTGCTTTTCTATTATAGACTCATCACCCTTTTCAGAAATTGGCTGCCAATAGACACATAAATTTATTTCTGACTCTCAAATATATTGAATTGATCTTTATAACTATCCTTATACCAATCCCAAACGGTTTTATTAGTGCTTCTTTGTAATAATTTTAAAATTTAGAAACTGTGAGTCCTCTAAACTTGTTCTTTCCCAAAATTGTTTGGGCTCTTTGGATTCCCTTGCAATTTCATATAATTTAAGGATCAGCTTTTGTCTTTCTGAAAAAAAAAAAAAAAAGGCTGGGAA
>NW_016804590.1:62737-68945 GCF_001698545.2 Rhinopithecus bieti | reverse complement strand
AAAAAAAAAAAAAAAAGGCTGTTGCAATTTTGATATGGATTGGCTTGAATTTGAATTTGCAGATAACTGTGTGGTACTAATGTCTTAAAATATTAAGTCTTCGACCTCATGAACATGGGCTGCCTTTCCATCTAAATAAGTGTTTTAATTTTTTTTTCAGCAATGCTTTATATTTTTCAGTGTATATTAAAATATTTATGAATCTATTTACCTTTCTTGGTTAAATTTGTTCTAAAGTATTTTAATGTTTTGAATGATATTGTAAATTGTATTACTATTTAAATTTCCTTTGCAGATTGTTCATTGCAAATGTGTAGAAATACATTCAATTTTTGTGTGTTGATTTTGCACCTGGCAATTGGGCTGAATTTGCTTCTTAGTAACTTTCTCATGGATGTTGAGAGATTTTTCCACATATAAGAACATGTCATATGTGAATAGATATATCTTTATTTTTTCCTTTTAAATTGGGGGACCTTTAATTTATTGCCCTTGCCTACTTGCTCTGTCTAGAACTTCCATTATAATGTTGAATAGCAATGATGAAAGTGGGCATCTTTGTCTTGTTTCTATCTTAGTGGGAGACTTTCATTTGGACTTTGGGTACAATACACAGAGGAGAAAAAAAGGAAAAATTGTGCTTCTTAAAATCTCTTAAAACAAATTTGCTCAATAATTCACTACTGATTATTTTTAAATGATGTTTTATATCCTAAAAATTCAGGCACTTTGGGAGGCCGAGACGGGTGGATCATGAGGTCAGGAGATCGAGACCATCCTGGCTAACATGGTGAAACCCCGTCTCTACTAAAAAATACAAAAAAACTAGCCGGGCGAGGTGGCGGGCTCCTGTAGTTCCAGCTACTACTCGGGAGGCTGAGGCAGGAGAATGGCGTGAACCCGGGAGGCGGAGCTTGCAATGAGCCAAGATCCGGCCACCGCTCTCGAGTCTGGGATACCGACCGAGATTCCATCTCAACANTAAGCAAGCTTCAGCCTATTATGCAGTGCATTTTCCATAAATGGAGAATAAAACCTTACTGTTTTAACATGTTTCAAGCTCCAGTGGAGACAGTGAAGTAAAATGATACATGTTTTGCAGCAGATTTCAGGGTCCCAAGGAAATGGAATTGACTGTCAGTGACAAGGCTGCTTTATTTAAGTAGGAAAAATGAATCATTATCGCCTTGGACTAGAAAAATAACATTATCACCCTCACACATGGAGCACTGAAAACCAACATTTTATAATTCCACTTGTAAGGGATTCACTAAATGTCTCTTGTGTCATATGAAGCACACAGGTTTTAATTAACTCCTTGTGGAAGGTAGTATCATAGGTTTTTTTTTTTATTTTATTCTTTTTGTTTTGGACACACTCATGCAATGTTATTTTCCGTAGCTCTAGAAAACCTTCAGTTATCCCATTTTCCAGAAATATGATGCCTTGCTTCACTTTCACCATGCAGTCCAGAGGTTTCTAATGGACACATTTTTAAATATAGATTGGACACTATTCAAAAGATTGACCTGCCTTCGAAACAGTGGCCTCCAGATCTCCCAGATACGTGACTATGAAGGTGTGTCAAGAACCTCCATGTTTTCCCACTTCTTCCTTGCAGCTCAGAGACATTTTGTTCTCTATCCACTAGTTTAATTATGCATATCTTAATTACCTTGTAGGTATTTTGTGAAATGAATAAAATCACTCTTAATTTTGTTAATCAAATCATTTTTTGTCTTTAGACAAAAGTTGTGACTCATTGAAGACATTTTATGTAGCTACCAAGTACTATATGCTAGAGGCTGAGTTCAAAATATAAAAGCTCTCATTCTCTAATCTTGAGGAGCTAATGATCTTGTATGTAGGCATGGGTGAGTAACTAAAAGAATGAACCAAATTCTGAAAAATTGAATAATGAAGTGTATACATCATGGACGCAAAGAAAGCACTAGTTTAATCTGCTTGATAGAACTAAGAAAGTTTTCATGTATAAGGTAGAATTGTAGCTGGAGTTTGGAAGATTAGTCAAATTTTAGTAACAAAATAAGAGGTAAGTGATTGTAATTTAATAAAATAGGATGAGCCAGATTTGTCTTTGTTTTGGTATGCATAGATATGGTTTAAAATAGCAATGAAAACTATGCCGGTATAATGAAACTCTTTCTCTAGGCAATGTAAGATTATGTAGAAACATTTATTAGCTTTCTCATTCCGTGTTAACTGCTAGGGGTGACAGAGGGAAAGACAAACCAAAAGAGACAAAGGGGATTGTTACTCTCGAAGCAAAATTCTTGTAATTTTTCTACTTCTAACAATGTTTTCATGTCCTCTAAATTAAGAAACCTAATGTGTTGTACAACCGCTACAAACTGTACTCATCAGGAAAACCTACCATTCATTGTAGTTTAATGTGATTTGATTTACAATTGTTGCTAAAATAAACTGTTTATACATAATAGAAAATGTTTTTTATATTAATAAATATCTGTCTAGTCATATTAGGAAGAATCATAAAACGGAAGATAGATTTTGGTTCAGGAAAACTGAGCACACCTGGGTTTCAGTCCCAATTATTACTTCTACTTGCCATGTGACTATGTTCAAATCATTTAGGTATTTTAAGTCTATTTTCCTCAAGTCCAAAATTGGTTTAACATTTTTTACCTCAGATGTTGTTAAAAATTAAATAAGATAATGTATGTAAAGTGTTTGGAGAAAATACTACTTACTAAACTTAGCTGTGATTCATGAGCTCATGAAAATATCTTTAATATGGAGAGTGAGTATAATTCTCGTATTTAGCATTATATGTATTGCAATTATATTTCCCAGCTTTAGGAGAAACTAAATCAGACTAATATATATTGAATTTCATATATATATGTGTGGAATATATAGATTTCCATATATGCGTGTATATATGGAGAGAGAGACAGAGAGAGAGTGAGAGAGACAATGACAGAGAGACAGAAACACAAAAAAAGTCTATAACCTGAATTCTGTTATATTCGGTATAGAGTACAAAAGACGTAAGCAATTATACATTACTATTTCTTTCCTTCCCCTCACAAGAAAATTAAATTAAAAAGTTATACTCACTTTAAGATCTTACAGTTCAGTTTAAACAATTTTTTCCTTTACTTGAAGTTCTCATCTTTGAAATTCAATATTGGGGTCCCTGTTGTCATATTTAAAACTTTGGCAACAGGCCCACTGACTTTTTATCAATCTTAATTTATTTTATAACCGTTGTTGAAAACTTCTAGTGAATGATGCACACAATACCATACCTCTGTTCTTGAACTTCTTGTTTCTAATAACTATTCTTCACCATCATTTCAGATTCCTAATCCAGGGGCATGTCTTTTTATACCTATAATTATTTTAGCTGGAAAATCAATCATGCAAATATTCAATTCCTTAACTCCTTTACTTTCCACCTTACAGCTTATTTGTTCAAATACTCCTAGTCTGATTTTATCAGAAGCCTTAATTTATTAAGCCATAGGTTATCCCCAATTTCAAAAACCCTCTTCTTAGTATGATTCTTTTTTCAGCTTATATTCCATGGCTCATAGTTCAATAAGATTTTTTACATTATTCTAAAGACCCATGTTTTTTTTTCTTTCCATCATACTAATCTGAAGAAAAAGCTATCTGATTTCTGTCTACATAAAATATCAGGACACATTATTCCTGCTACAAAATGATCATCCTAAAATTGAAATAATCCCTCATCACTTCAATTCTAGGCAAGATATCTGGTCAACTAATCTTCATTCTATTTCAACTCTTTCAAAGATTGTTCATACACTTCAAAATCTATTTCTATCTTTTCTATTAGACATGTAGTCATTTTCTCTGAATATCAAATTTATATACATACTTTTACATTTGGATGCAATCTGTACTGTTATAATAAAGTAGCTGTTTCTTCTGCTATCTAATCTTTGCATTGAATTACATATTTTCCTGTCTCTCAAGAAAATTATTCTATCAATTCTCTTGTCTCTCTCTGTCCTTCTTTCCACCCTATTTATTTTCTTCCTTTAAAGCTTCCTGAGACATACAATCTTGTTTTACCTTCTATTTCCCCAGCATATAATAATGCTTATCTGTTACAGGTAATATACACTTTTATTTAGCATTAAAAGCCAATATAAATAATTTCAAAGAAGATACTGCACTGCTATAAACTAAGAAAGTTTAATTGAATGTTAATTCTGCCTTTCAAGAGACTCATGTATGTGTTCATTAAGCATCAATTATTGTGAACATTACACAGATTTAGGATTTCTTTAAGAATTCTACTTTTAAAATTGTTATTGTGGGCAAATACGTATAAAATAAATTTTTTTATTTTACCTTCTTCTCAATATATAATTCAGAAGCCTGAGTTGCATTCACAATGTTGTGAAACCATAATCACTACTTATTTTTAAAACTTTTTCATTACCCAACTAGAACTTCGTAACAAGCAATAACTTTCCATTCTCTCCTGCCTCAGCCCCTGGGAACCTCTAATCTCTTTCTGTCTCTATAATTTAACTTGATCTAGATACTTTATACAAGTGCGTCAGAAAATATTTGTCCTTTCCTGTCTGGCATTTTTTCATTTGGTATAATGTTTTCTAGGTTATACGTGTTATGGTAATACATCAGAACTTCATTCCATGGTAATACATCAGAACTTCATTCCATGGTAATACATCAGAACTTCATTCCATGGTAATACATCAGAACTTCATTCCATTTTCTGGCTGAATAAATATTCTACTATCTGCACACATCACTTTTGTCCATTCATCCATTTTTTGATGAACACTTGCATTGTTTTCATCTTTCTGCTCTGTGAATAATGCCACAAGGAGCAGTGACACACAAGTGTGTGAAACTTTGTTTCCAGTTTTGGGGGCTATATAACTAAGTCTAAAATTGTTTGGGTTATATGGTAATTATATGTGCAGCTTTCTGAGAGACGATAAAGCTGTTTTCAACAGTGACTGCACCATTTTACATTCCTGCCAACGAGGTGCAATTGTTCTAATTTCTCCACATCCTTGCCAACACGTGTTACTTCCTTTTGTTTTATTATAGCTATCCTAGTAGGTATAAAGTAGTATCTTATGGTTTAGATTTCCCTAAAGCCTAATAATATTGAACATGTTTGCATGTGTTTATTTGTATATCTTCTCTGTATAGATGTTTACCAAGTCCTTGGGTCCTTTTATAAATTGGGTCATATGTTATTTTGTTGAGTTTTAGGAGTTCTTTATATCTTACGTATTTAGTTTCCACAAGATATGTGTTTTAGAGATATTTTATCCCAATCTGCAGCTTTACTTTTTCACTTTGTTGATAATATCCTTCAATAAATAAAACATTTTAATTTTCTAAAGTCAGACATATACATTTGGCTTTCAAATTTATATACATACTTCTACATTTGGATGCAATCTGTGCTGTTATACATTGCTTTTGTATTATACATGCTTCTGTATTATACATTGAGAAGAAGGTAAAATAGAAAAATTTTATTTTATACATATTTAACCACAATAACAATTTAAAAAATAGAATTCTTAAATCCTAAATCTGTGCAATGTTCACAATAATCGATGCTTAATGAACAGGTACATGAGTCTCTTGAAAGTCAAATATATGTATTTTTATATATTTGATTATGTATATATCTATATATGTATGTATATAGTTATTCCTGCTTTGATGTCATGTGTAAGAATCCACTGACAAATCTAAGGCCCAGAATATTTATACCTATATTTTCTTCTAAAACTTTTATGAAGTTAACTGTTACATTTACATCGATTCATTTTGAGTTAATGTTTTATATGGTATGAAGTAGGGGACCAGCTTCTTTCTTCTCAATGTGGAAGTCCAGCTAGCCCAACACCTTTTGATGAAGATGCTGCTTTTCTATTATAGACTCATCACCCTTTTCAGAAATTGGCTGCTAATAGACACATAAATTTATTTCTGACTCTCAAATATATTGAATTGATCTTTATAACTATCCTTATACCAATCCCAAACGGTTTTTATTAGTGCTTCTTTGTAATAATTTTTAAAATTTAGAAACTGTGAGTCCTCTAAACTTGTTCTTTCCCAAAATTGTTTGGGCTCTTTGGATTCCCTTGCAATTTCATATAATTTAAGGATCAGCTTTTTGTCTTTCTGAAAAAAA
>NW_016804590.1:51696-62375 GCF_001698545.2 Rhinopithecus bieti | reverse complement strand
AGACGGGGGGATCCTGGGGGCAAGAGAACGGGACCCTACCGGCTAAAATGGGGAAACCCCGTCTCTACTAAAAAATACAAAAAAACTAGCCGGGCGAGGTGGCGGGCTCCTGTAGTTCCAGCTACTACTCGGGAGGCTGAGGCAGGAGAATGGCGTGAACCCGGGAGGCGGAGCTTGCAGTGAGCCAAGATCCGGCCACCGCACTCCAGCCTGGGCGACAGACCGAGATTCCATCTCAAAAAAAAAAAAATCAGGAAACACGTATTAAAATATTTAAAAAGTTAAAATATTAGAACTGTTGCCTAGGACCAAATTTACCCAACATCAAAAGCTTATAAAAGCTCTTCATTTTATAACACTCAGGATCTCATGGATCTGAGTGGAAACACATTAATTATAATACAACATTAGTTGTAAATATTTTCAAGTTTTAGCAATTTTGCTGTTAGTAGATCTTAACAAATATTTCAATTTTTTTTTTGCTTTATTGCTGAGCGAATAATTATGTATAAAGTTATCCTCACTTCATTGTTAAAGATTAAAATAACTTTGAAATATTATCTAGGATTTTATAAAGCACGTTAAGATTGCATACAATGCACTAAATTAACAAATATTATTTTTAAGAAATAAAAATAATTAGATAAAATGATGATGTAATAAGGATACCTTAGAGAGTCAGTTGCTTTTATACAAACAATAATGAGCATAGCTGAAAGCGCTGATTCTCTGAATCCATGACAAAATAATAGATTTTATCTTATCCGTGGATAACAATCCATGATTCTCTGAATTCATGATGTAAAACATTTTATTATCCTTTAAACTACAAATGATGTAAAACATTTTATTATCCTTTAAACTACAAAATAAACAAGAAAAAAATGAAAACTTTAGAGATTTTAGATAATTAAAATAATTCAAGACTCTCAAATTCACCAAGCAGTCTTAGACATTAAAAAAACAAATGGCATGATGCTTTCAAGTAGATCAACAAAAGCAACCAAAAAAATGATGTGGGGTTTGGGGATTCATTTGTGGTTGTGATGGATAAATTAAAATGTTAAAGCTAGTTTCTTCTCATTCAGAGATGCAAACATTAAAATAACCAAAACATTATAATAACCAATATGTTAATTAAATATATCTGTGATTATATAAAACATATTTCTGTTTGAAAATATTGCTGAAAGTGCATGCATCATTTTCAACAATTTATTTCCCAAATTAGAATAGTTGTATTACATTCTGAACAATTTATATGCTTTAAATACAAAAATATAATTGTGGTTTAATTTTCTAAATTGCCTCTATGTAAAATTCAAAAGTTGCTTATTTTCTCCTTCAATAAAATGATGTAAAGTATTAGTTCACTTAATATAATGAAAGTAAAGAGCATTGTTCACAAGTTGATTATAGAAGAAAAACATATAGGCAGTTCTCCATATCATTGGTCAACATAATAGTTTCTTAAAATATCAGAGTCTGGAAGTATAAATGTAAAGTTGATTTCAATACATCTTGTCTTAAAATCCAGGCCATTTTAGTCACCCAATGCAACGTTCCACCTAGAACATGTATATATATGGATCAGAATTCCGTTGGCTGATGTAGTTTAATCAAATTCTGCACATTTACAGCTGGCTTTATACTGAGCTGTTTGATTTGTCCTTCTTAAATACACTATAGATTATTAAATATATTAAACATCTTATCTAACATCAATAAGTTTTACGAATAATTCTGTATCACTTTACTCGTCTACATAAATGTTTCTCCCATTACAAACTTAAATAAAAATACTTCAGTGTGCAGCTTTACTAGAAACTTCATCAAATGTCTGACCTTCACAGATAAAAACCTGCATTGGAAACAACATACATTTTATTCCTTATAACAGATTCAAGATCCTTTATAATAAAAAACTCATTAGAGAATAATTTAACATATCTCATATTATTACCATAACAAGGCAACCCCTTATTAAGGTTTAAATAATGGCAAAGGAAGTGGGATTCTTTCCTTTACATTATATTGCTTAATAATTCTACAAAATAAGAGAAAATTGTATGGTGCCAGAGATACAGTAAGAGATTTGAATATACACTTAGACAAATCTTCTAGATACAGGTAAATTTATTTAATTCTCATAAAATTACCAATGAAGAACTGTTCCATTACATAACTCACTTAAATCTTTGTAAATTAACATTTTGGTATATGAGTGTTATTTCATATGCCAAAAAAATCCTCTACAATTAATAGCATTGTTTAATACAGTAATTTCGAAAATTGATTCTCACTTATTACAATTATATTAGTAGCACTCATGGTGATTCTATGTTCATAATCGTGGTAAAATATTTATTGAGAACTGTAAGTTCTAGGTACCATATTGCGTACTTCACAAATTTTCTCCTATAATTCTTAAAAAACTTAAATGGTAACTATTATTATGAGCATGTTTTACATATAATCACATAGGCTAAGATTGTTAAGTATACTTTTTAAGGTAACAAAGCTACTAAGTATTGGAGCAGAGATTCATATATCAGTCTGACCCAGTAAATTGCATAATAAATACAAGTGACAAGGAACTAATATCAATATGCTTTTCAAAATGCAAGCCACGATCTATTAATAGTTCACAAACTCAACTAAGTTTCATCATCAGTATTTTTTAAAATAATAAGATGTAAGCATCACAAATATTAGACCAAATCATAATAGTAAGAATATAATTGATTCATGAATTTATTTTCAGATACAGTCTATCACTGAATTAACACAAAACCAGAGCTAAACATTTTTACAATGCTAAGTTCTATCAACTCCATGAAAGAGTACACACACCATTTAAAAAATTACCAAGTCAACTGCAGAAGGCAAAAGTCAGTTTTAAGTGCTAGAAAGTGAGAGTTCATGAAAGTTGTGCTTATTAAGCATTAAAAATTAGTATCCTGGAGAGATAGAAGTCAGTTGACCTGCACATAGTTGGATAAAATGAATTTCACTCTTCATTGGTCAGGAAAAAGTCTTCACTTTGTCTCCAATAAGGGTTTGTAATCTTGGCGATATTCAATAATCATAGTTCTTTACAAGCTTCGGTTGATTAATTACAGCAGTGATAAACATAGTAATCATTTCTGATATTTCATAGGGAGTTGCCACTATAGGTTGTTTGTTCAAAGTAAGCAACAATTTTCTTATGATCCTTTCCTTAATCTCTGTTGTAGAGTAATGATACAGGAATGATAAATGGTCAGATTTTTTTGGTCAATACTTATATCTTGGGTTTAGATTTTTGGTGGATGTGTTTTGTTTATTCATATACCTTCAATCACTTTAATGCACAATCCATAATATAGTGACTGTAGTAAAACTGTTAATAATACCCTGATCACAGCAACAATTAATCATATTCTTTCATTTGTACATGGCTGAATCATCAAAAAAAAAAAAAAAAAAAAAAAAAACCCTGGGGGGGGGGGTTTTTTTTTTGGGAAAACAAATTGACCCCTTTTAATTTTAAATAGATTCTTCTTAACCTACAATCAAGGATTTAAAAGGGTTAAATATTTAATCTACTAACAAGTTAACAAGTTAGCTTGTCACAATTTCATGGACAATGGGAGATGCCACAATGTTTCTTGGTGAGAGACAAAGGACTTATTACTGATAATGCTGCAAAAGCAGTAAAAGCATATGTAAATTCCTGTCACTTTCCCTTGCCCCAGAGTCCAATGGGGAGATACATATGGGTTCAGGTAGAAGCTGGCACACACAGTAAGTTGTGTTCAGGGAGAAGAAGCTGAGCTTTAGGGAATGTGGATCTCTTATAATGATCCACATATCTACCCTTCCCTCTGGAAGGAGACATCCCTTCTGTTTTCTAAGGCTCTAAATATGAGACAAACAGTAACATGCAACATACATGAAACATTTTCTCTCAACACTTACCTTGGAGCGTTTATCCCAATAAAAACAGGAGAATAGAAAGTATAGAAAAGACTGTGATAAGTAAATTCTGTTTTGGAATTGTGAATAAAGTGATTCTGTTGTTCAGTACTCTTGCAAGAAAAATGTGCAAGAAGTTCTGTTGAACCTGTATCACAGGGACAACATGTGGCTTCCTTTGCTATAATTGCTTCTGCCATAGAGCTCCAATGCAGTATTCAAATATAAGAGTATCGAGGCCAATAAAGAAAACTTCTCAGGAATCAGCAGATACAAATATCTCTGTAACATCCTGAAAGTTTTATATTTCAACAGGTATGTACATAGATCACGTGAAATACTACCATTATAGACTTACCACAATTTCAACTGAGCATATAAACTCCTTTAAGATAGTAGACTTATTTCTCTCCACAATCAATATTGTGATCATGTGACAATATATCTTGGTGCATACATATGCAAGTCATAAAGAGCACAACCTATAGTTTTTATAGTTATCTGAGGAAATTGAGAGTTGTTTTAACCAAATAATTCTAAATTCACAGCAGGACAAGTATAAATAGTTCAAACAGTTCAAGGACTTTTTTCTTAATTAGATGAGTGCAAATATGTTATTAGTGATTTCCAGTGATATGGAATCATTGTCAATATTTTAAGCTATCTGACTTTATAGAAAGAATATTATATTTTATAACTATGGCATATCATATAAGAAATAAGGTAATAACAGTCATATGCTATAAAATGATGCCTATTTTAACTAAAGATTTTTTAGCTAAAACATTTGGTTGCTGAAAAGTTTGAGCCTGGAAGAAGTAATTACCAATGTTACTAATGTTGGGCCAATGATAAACAGAAAATAAACTTCTCTGGATGAACCTTATGAAAACTGTAGTTGTAATAATTTTAGCAGAATACTACAATAATAGAAAAAGTATGACAAATTCAACAGTTTAACTTGTGTAGCAAATTATACCTGCCTTGAATCAAACAAATTATTTGCTTTTTAAAACACCTTTATTGAGGTGTAACTGATTATTGAGGTGTAACTGATATACAAAAGCCTTCACATATTCAATGTATACAATTTGATGAGTTTGAAAATATGCATACACCTATGAAACCATCAGCACAGTCAAAGTATTCTCTGAGAGGTGGCTGCGCTTCCATGTATATTACAGCATTATTTACAATAGTCAAAATATAGAAACAACCTAAATATCCATTGACAAAAAGAACATAAAGAAAATGTGATATGTCACCAAACAATGGATTATTGTTCAGTATTTAAAAGATGAAAATCTTTTGCGAAACATGGATGCAAGTAGAGGACATCATGAAAAGTGAAATAAGTCAATCAGAGAAAGAAATATGCTGTATGACTCCAACTATACAGGATATCTAAAATAGTCAAACTCATAGAAGCAGAGAGTAGAATGGTGGTTGTCACGGAATGGGTGAATAGGGAAATGGAGACTTGTTGCTCAATTGATATAAAGTTTTGGTTACCTAAGAGGAAAAAGTTTTAGAGATCTGCTGTACAACATTGTATTTATAGTTAACAATATAACATTTAGGACTCCACAGTTTAAGAGGATAGGTTTCATCTTACATGCTTTCACCATGCCCACACATACACTCAGACGTGTGAACATGCAGCATGCAAACGCAAAACAGTAATTCATCAAAATGTATACATTAAAATGTGCAATTATTTTTATATCTATTATATCTCAATAAAGACTTAAAAAGAACAAGATAACATATCAGATACAAGAAAAAAATGTTCCTTTTTTACAATATTTCTTTACCTTCCATGCCCATTTGCCAGCAATTTGAAAGGTGAACAATTATTTTGGCTAAAAAAAACCTTAAATTTTTAAGATTTACTTTGATTAGTTATTTTATAGAAAATGTAATACTTTTTTTTACAAATTATAGAACCAATTTTTTAGTCCACTGATACTTGCCAATTTTTATTATCTCTTAACTTAAGAGATAAGAAACCCAAAGTGTTAACCTTTTAATCCAGGCTAAAGTATCAGTTTCCTTTAAAAAAAAAAAAAAAAAAGATATTCTTCCCATAATTAAAGACACAACCAGGCAGCTATTCTCAGAAGAAGCCAGGTAGACATTTTAAGCATTAGTAATTAATTTTTAAAAATCCTTGTGAACTTTGTACTATTTTAAAATCATGTGTTTATAAGTTTCAGTAAACCAATTAGCATTAGAGTTACCACGAAATTTAAGAGACCATATAATCAGTTTCATAGTTTCATTGTTTTTTTTTTTACTTAGTTTTATGTAGACCTGGACTAGATATTTCTGGACTATGCAAATATAATGACAGTCTTTAAAAGCAATTTAAAAGGCCGACTGTTGTAAAATTAAAAGAGTCCCCACAGGAGAGTGAGGGTACAGGGTAATAACGGTTTGACTTTGTAGTTCCTATGTTAACCACATAACATACCGAAATGTTATCTGTAACAGCTAAAAGATAGACTCAGGAAAGCACCAGAAAAGACAGCAACTGATTCTCTTTTCCCAAGCAATCACCGAAAAATAAGCAACAACATAAGACTGAAAGCTCAGTGACAGACGACGGTGGTCAAAATCATATTGGCTGGGCACAGTGACTCAGGCCTGTATTCCCATCGCTATGGGAGGCCGAGGCGGGCAGATCTACAAGATCAGGAGATGGAGACCATCCTCGCCAACATGGTGAAACTCCGTCTCTACTAAAATACAAAAAATTAGCCAGATGTAGTGGCGGGCGCCTGTAGTCCCAGCCACTCGGGAGGCTGAGGCAGGGGAATCACTTGAACCCAGGAGGCAGAGGTTGCAGTGAGCTGAGATCACGCCACTGCACTCCAGCCTGGCAACAGAGCAGGACTTTTACTGATAAAAAACATAATAATAATAATCGTATATAAGTCATGAGCTATGGTTAACTCAGAGCTACAGTTCCTCAAACCATCCTGGTAAATGTAATAAATTTAAGTGGGTCTCCAAGAAGAATCATATCTTATAGTCATCACTGCAATTGTACCTGAAGACCAAAACAGAGTACCAAAAGGCACAGGTAAGAATGTTGTTTCTGGTCTTAAGGCTGGCAACACCAGCACCACTGAGTGAGGCGGACAAGCCAATTTTGGTGGATCTCCTAAAATGTCTGATAAAACAAGACCAGGGCTAAGTACGACTATGACTATGACTATCACTATGACTACAATGAATCATACTACTACATGTAATAATAGTTACAAAGCTGCTGAGTCTATTCACTTGACAGGCAAGGGAACACTCAGCAGTTAAGAAATTTACTAAGTCTCTGCAGTGTATAATCAGGGTTCCTTAAGTGATTAAAAAAAGGGAATTCACAATAGTTATGCTAATTAAGAGCCGAAACTAGAACACCAAATTAAGTGAAATGAGTTTATACGTCTGCACTGTTCATTCATCAGGAAGACTCCTTAGTTCGTTGTAATAAATAAATGTTCATTCAGGTCATTCAAATTCATGACATCTTATCATTTTTAGCTGGTTAGAGCCAGTTATCATGAAAAAAACAATCAGTTTTGCTATATTCTAAGGAAGTGCTATTGTAGATATGTTTATGTGTGAACTAGATTGTTATGTAGACTGCATTTCTTAGTATGAGTTTCTGCCAAAAAAATTGAGTACCACTAGTTTAGATGTTGGGCAACATTAATTATTTGTCATATATATTTTGACTCTTCTCTAGATCCTAAATGCTCAGAAAGTAGTTATTTTAAAATTACACTTTTTTAAAGATAAAATTTAGAAAATGCTGGTAGTCTTTATGAGGAGTTTTTGGCTAAAATTAGGTTTGAATAAATGCTATGTTTCCTTTCCTTTGCTGATTTGTTTGTGGTAGAGTGATATAAGAAAATGAACTTCTCATATATTTTTTTAAATGCACCAAAAAAGGAGAATGGACAAAAGCTATCAGTGCTGCACCTTGTTAAAAGAAGCTTTTCTACCCCTAATCTTGAGGTACAAAAGATGTCCAAGTTGTTTATCAGCAAATTGAATTACAAATGAAAAGCTAAAGAAAAGTTTTACAATGCAAAGCTGAAATCAGGATTAGATCATTTTGAGGCATCTGGGTTGCTTTTTCATGGGTATGTACTTAAACTTGATTAGACAGAAGTAAAATGGAAATCATGAATTCATAGGCAGGGATACATACATTTAAAATAATGAAATTGGTCTGCGTGGAGTAGCTTAGCTAGCAGATTGTCACAGCATGATCTCTCATTAGGATATTTCCTTGAAGCATAAGAATGTTAGCATAAACAAGGCAGAAATATCCAGGTGATACTGGCTAGACACAGGTATTCATCTTCAAACTTAACTGTTCTTTGAAGAACTATATGGTCCACAGAAATCCTGATAGTTGTACTGTGAATATCAATCACAATAAGTATTATCACAAATGTTAAATAAGTACAGTGTGCTCCAGCTTACTTAAACTGAGAGTTTATGAGACTAATTGTCTTCCCTTATATACAGATATTTGAATAAGCCATGTCCAAAGTATATTTTACTTCTGAAATTTATTTTTACTTAAATTGGAGCTGATTTCTGCTATTTCAGCTTCTTTATATGTTTTAGAAATACAACAGAATTCAAAAACTCAGATTTTTTTTTTTTTTTGGTTGCAAAATTGCACTTCCTAATATTAGGACTCAAATATGTCATATAAAATCTAGAGAAAGTTTTGTAACTCCCATCAATTTTCAAGAATTTCAGTTTGTTTTATGCATCAATATGTTTGAAAATGTTTACATTTTAATGAATTGAAATCTCATGTTAAATAATATCGTTTATCTCTACTGATACAAATCCTCTATCTCTTCCTTTATATACATTTTAGAATTTACATGCTCTAAAAGTTACATGCTATTGTCTCTAGCAAACTCCAAGTGGGCTGTTCATTGTTCAAAGTATTTTGAAATATATTTTTTCCTTCATAAAATATTTTATTAAATAAAGTATTTAGGTCAAACCCATATTTATGCCTTCATAAAGGTATATTTGCAGAATGCATGATGATGAAAGAGCTACTTTTCCTTTTTTAGATTTTGAATAAAAGACTGTGCTTTGGGAAAGAAAATAGGGATGCAAAAGTGGGCAAGATTAGCTATAGTAGCTATAAATGAGTGTCCTTCAGAAGTAGTCCAACTTCTAGTCTAAATATTAGTGAGATAAGAGTCCAGGCAGTGTTTCTATTCAATTAATCATGGCTACCTTTCTTATACAATTCTTATTTCATCATTAATTTTTAAAATATTCTTGCACTCCTTAATTTTAAGAGCACAAATTATAAATCTTTTGTGTGTATAAATAACAGCAGCGTATATACAAGCAATAATACTTAGTAAAATGGATAATGTCAACCTGGCAGTAATTCAATAAATGCAATGTTACTTATACCACTGAATGTCCTTTATGCTCATCATAGAGGCAATACCCCTGCCACCCTTTTAGAGTTAACCACTGAGCTAATTGTGTGTTTCTACTGCTTTTCATTATAATGAAAATACACACACACACATTCTTATGTATGTTCTTATAACTTAATACATATTAATCTGTCAGCTGTAAATATTCTCAAAAATTGCTTGCTAGTTATACCAGTAAATAATACAAAAATATTTATCAGTTTGATGTATTGGTTAATTTGAACTGATCATTATTTTCTGTCTCTCACTTATAATTTGTCATTACTTGATATTGTATGCCCTACATTATAAACTCCAGGAAAACATATATATGTTTTGACTATCTTGTTTTGTTGGGGAATGAAGGAGGACCGGAGAAACCGCAGGGTGAGACAGGAGAATTTTACCGAGTGCACTCAGGCCCAGCAGATTTACATCCAAAAATTGAACCAAGAACAAAGACAGGTCTCGACTTTTATACACCCTTCAAAAAGGGAGTTAGCTAGTTTAAAGCAATCTTACAGTGGCGTGAAGCATGATGGCACAAAAGCAACTGTGCAGAAAGAAGCAGAACAAAGACAGTTAATCAAATTGTGACAGGTGCATAACTCAGGATTACATATGACATCTTGCTATGCGGCTCAGATGGCTCTTATCTAGGTTTTACTCAAGTGCCTTGCACAGGCTTATCTCATAACCTTTGCTATGGTGCCCAGGTGGCTCTAGTTCAGGCCTGTTCAGGCTTCTCATGACCTTCACTGTGCCGCCTAGATAAAACAGAATACTTGAAGGTACTAGCTACAGAGAATAGGAATCCATAAACTCGTAGGTTGACTCATATTATAAGAGAAGGGAAAATTTGTTTTTTCTTCTCCCTATTTTAAGGGAGTGCTGGGAGAGTCTCCAGAGCACATTCCTTTGAGCTCTGATTTCTTAGATAACATTGCTGGAACTTTTGCCTGGGTCTGGGTTTTGCCTGTCACTGCCTTTGGAATGAGTCAGCCTAATACAGAAAGCTTCTTTCTCTTTTTAATTTTATTTTTCTTTCTTTCTCTAATTTCTGCCTCAGTTTAATGCTTAAATCCCCCAAATTAGCATATATCATTATTAAAGAAACAAAATGCTCACAATCCTTTTCTCTTTTTTCATTTACAGCAATATTTATACGGAACATAAAGTTTCTCTGCATCTAATCCACTCCCACCATTTTTTTTCTTTTCTTTCTTTTTTTTTTTTTTTTTTTTTTTTTTT
>NW_016804590.1:42869-47927 GCF_001698545.2 Rhinopithecus bieti | reverse complement strand
TTTTTTTTTTTTTTTTTTTTTTTTGCTGCTGCTACCCCACAGAAATTGCTCTTGTCCTGGTCTCCAATTATCTTCATGTTTCTACCTTCAGACTTTCCTTCTACTTTATTTCTAATTCTACTCCTCTTTATAACATCTTAAAACGTGTCCCAAGTTTCAAACTCCTCTATTTATACTCATTTTGGTGATGTTACTCCATGTTTCTTTTTTTAATATTTTTGAATAAAATCTGTACACTTAGAACTCCCAAATTTATAAATTCAGCTTTACAATCTCCTTTGAGTTACAGACTCGTAGGCACAGGTGCCTGTTTAACGTCACTTCTTAGATGCCTACTAGGCATACAAAAAGCCAATATGATTCTTCTATTCACCCCTGAAATGTGTACTTCTTATGCCCTTTCTCATTTCAGTTAGTGACACATCCATTCTGTTACTTAGGCCAAACTCTTTGAGTCATCCATAGTGATTAGCATCTTCTCATATTACACTTCAATTCCTAATTCCTGGTGGGTGGGGGGGAAGATGGGTTACTTGTAAACACGTATCTGAAATTTGATCACTTCTCTCTATCTCTGCTGTTTTCATCATGATAAACTCTACGTTGTTCCTTTCCTGAATTATTGTGAGTTTCTCCTAATTTATTTATTTATTTTTTGTATCACACTTGACTCCCAGAAACTACTCTCAATTCAGGGACTAACATGTCTTTCGCATTATGTCACATTGTGTTAGTACTATGTCCGACACTTTCTGCTGATTTCCCAACTCATCCACAGTGAAATTCAAAATCGTCACAATGGCTTACCAGGCCTATGAGATGAACTCTCACCACATCCTCATTATTTATCTAATCTCATTTCTTGTTTCTCATTGATTCACAGACCTAGTTCTTTGAAGCTAATAGCCAACTTGTGATTACTCTGCTGTGTTCTACCTATTGTATTGCTGAATTAAAATGCTCTTCCTCACAATATGAAAATGGCTCATTCCCTCAACATATTCCATTTTTTAGTCAGTAGCATTTTTATGAAGGTATTTCCTTACTACCCTATTTAAAATTGAAGGCTTTAACACTCCTAATTATCTTTTCTTGTTTTTTGTTCCTCACAAAAATCATGACACATACTTTTCAAATGTCAGTTGTTTCTCTTTCAATGCAAAAATGTATACACTATGAGATTAGGGAAATATTGTTTATTTCCCTAAAATAAACAAATTATTTTGTTTGTATGCACTATGTATGTATACACTATAATGTATACACTATGAGGTTAGGGAAATATTGTTTATTTTCCTAAAATATATACACTACGAGGTTAGGGAAATATTTTGCCATCCCAAGCAAGACATGGTGTTTAATAAGCATTTGTTGAACAAATAAATGACTGACTGATTTGACTGTTCCTAACCACTAGGACCATCTCTATCAATGTAAAGATATGGAAAACATCAGAAAGGGAAGAATGGTGTCAAGTGTTGTCAGAGCACTGTAAAAGTCAAACACCACACCAAATTCTGCCCCCACGTAGAATTAACACAAAATAATTTTGTAGAAAGGAGAGGCACCTTAACTAACAAGGTTAAATTTGAAATTGGTGAAAAAAAGAAACACACATACGTATAAGATCTAGAGACAGAACACTTGTTTTACGAGGGAGAACAAAAACAGTTACATTTATTGTATGCCTGAGTTTCATGGTTTCACTGCATCATATTGGCTTTATATGGGGTTAATTTCTGATTACAAAAACATCTTATGCCATTTGCATAGAGATTTGAAAACCCAAGGCTAAAACTAAAGGGTTATCATCCTAAACGCGTGTCTGTAAATGTTTGCTATAATTGTGACCCCTTGGTGATATTGCTGGGCAGAGAAATTACTTTCAGAATTTATTACTTTTTTGTGAAACATGGATTCTGATAACACTAGCTCTGAATGTCTAGTTACTCTAGACTGTTTTATATGTGAAGATAGGTTGCAAAAGGAGATAAAGGAATAGAATACCATTTTTGGAGTGTATTGATGAGCCTAAATTTGAGGCTCAATAGAACATCTGTAAACAGAGGTACACTTCTAATTATTAAAAGGCCAAATTTTGAATTAGGCCTATTTTTTGAATTTGAACTTTTATCCCAAATGAGCAGTGTCAAGGCAAATGTTTCACTCAACAAAGTTAAACAGCAGGGAATACAGGTATTGCAGTTGTGGAAAGAGGCCAGCATTCAATCTGGGCTCTGCTCTACACAAAGAACTGAAGCATTTTTAAGATATAAGGTAAGAGGATGATAGGCCACACGTGTTTGCTAATTGGCTTTACTGAATGGAAAAATGGACATTTTAATATTTTTATGACAGGAAGTAGTTTCACAAATTGTCTCAAGGCATCAGCACTCATGTGGGTTTGACCCTCCCATAGAAACTGGTAGATAGGGGGACTCAACTTGATGATTACATTTGAAAGAGATTGGCTTAGGTCCTTGAGAAAATATCCCTGGGTTATTAAACTGGTAAGAGGTTGTGAAAATATTTACATATCAAAGGGACAGAGAAAGAATTTACAGTTTCAAGTGTTCTAAATCAAATGGTGTACAAAAAGGAAGGCCAGTGGCCTAGAATAGGAACAAGCCTGTATAAAGTTTTGTGAAGCTGAGAGGAATAAATACTAAGGTCCTCTTGGTCATGACTGCTATGTACATTAGCATCAGATCATCCCTAAAGGCAGATCAGCACTGCCAGCCTAGCAACCAGCATGCCTTTATCATCTTGTGGTTTGTAATTGACTGAGAACCATATGCTATAAATATTTTATTTCATTTTTTTGCAGCACTGACATCTCAAGATGACAAGTTTTAGATTCTCAACATTTGTAGATAGTCTTTGTTGATTTTTTCCCACATGACACACTTTTTAGTAACTGTATGGGATATGAAACTAAAGCTGAATTGCAATGGTGATGACCCCAACCTATTAACTTTAGCCTTCCGTAACAGCGGGGATATGCAAGGATATAGAGAAGGAAAATATAATTGTCCTCAGTATTTTTTCTTCTCACTCAGCATAGTCCTTGTTGGACAGGACATAGTCAAAAGAATCTTTATACTTGATTTTAAGAAATGTTCTGTGGTAGTTCTACATTTTATTAGCATGAACCTTTGTTTTAAAATATTATTGTGTATATATAAGATGTAAATAATGATGATTTTGATATACATATAGATAGAAAAGGATTTTTTTAGACAGTATAACATTGAGTATTCTACCGAATTTTTTTGTATTTCTGCTTTTAATTATATTTTAGTTGACGTGTAATAATTACACATATTTATGGGGTATATAACAATATTTTGATACATGTATACAAAGACCTTAGTATTTTTCATTCTCACTAATTATATCTTTAATGGGAGGATGTCATTAAGAGTATCTTCATAATTCATTTCAAGAAATTGCCTCTAGTGGTTCTACATTTTATTAGTTTGAACCTATTTTATGTCGAGACAGCTTTCCTCAGTGTACGGTCCGGAATTCCACAAGGTGGCTCTGTGCCTCATTGTCAGAGCTGACAGTAATTCCAATCACCATCTAAGTTTGTCATTTGTTTACAGCATTTTTTTCTCACAGGGGAATAAAGCCAAGTTTTTTTAATCAAGTTAGAAGACATCATTTGATAATTACATTGCTTTTTAATGTGTATGAATCTTAGCACCTTGAATTAGGAAAGATTGTCAATGACTGAATTGAACTGATAATACCTAAAAAAAAATCCTGACAATTTTATAGTACTTATTGTGTATTATACTTTAACTAACTCATTTATTCTTCACAATATTACTAAAGACAATATAAATATTATTGCTATTTTCAAAATAAGGAAACTGTGGCACAATAGGCTAAGTCATTTGCCTAAAATCAGAAAAACTTGATGAGTTTTGATCCCAAGCTGTCTGAATTTAATGTTATAATCAAAAATTCATAGACTGTTCTGTATCTCCTAAAATAAAACTTCTAAGAGAACCACATATAAAATTGAATTTTAAATATAACTTAAAATATGTCATTTTCCTGAGTGTCTTATCTAATACATAATATCAGAATCAAATGTTGATACTACTTAATTACTTTATTTTACATAACAAAAAATAAAAAAGACTATTAGCCCAGATTGTGTGCATTTCATCATGCCAATATTATACCATTAACATGTTATTTTCACTTATAATACAATTAGACATTGTGTAAGTTTTGCTTCAAATACAATTATGCAAAAATTCTATCTGACACAAATTCATTTTAATTTTACATGTTTTCTTTCAGGTCATTTAATTTTGGGGAGGGGACCAGTATTTTACAAACAATAAAACAGAAATGCCTAACACCAGTTAATACTCTAAATCCACATTTGAAAATACCAATATTTTATTTTAAAAATATTCTAATATCTATCTATCTATCTATCTATGCTACTTAGCTTGTAGTAATTACTTCACAATGTATACCTATGTAAATCCTCACATTTTCAGCCTTAAATATGTACAAGTTTTATTTTTCAATTCTACCTCAGAGATATATATATATGTGTATATATATATATATACACATATACACACACACCATAAAGAAAAAGCATACAAAAAAACATTTGTACACATATATTTTACTTTAAAAATCAGTGAGGAAACCCCATTTTAAAAGGTGTGTAATTTATGAAAATAATTTTTCTATTATTTGAGTTTAAATATACCCATGCATCTTTGAAAATATAATTATACATATTGTAAAATATTTTATTTTAAAAAGCAGCATGTGGGTCAGGCGCGGTTACTCACACCTGTAATACCAGCACTTTGGGAGGCCGAGGTGGGCGGATCACGAGGTCAGGAGACGGAGACCGTCCTGGCCAAGGCGGTGAAACCCTGTCTCTACTAAAAATCCAAAAAACAATTAGCTGGGCGTGGTGGCGGGCACCTGTAGTCCCAGCTACTGGGGAGACTGAGGCAGGACAATGGCGTGAACCCGAGAGGCAGAGCTCGTGGTGAGCAGAGATCACGCCACTGC
>NW_016804590.1:36676-40341 GCF_001698545.2 Rhinopithecus bieti | reverse complement strand
CTTTCTTTCTTTTTTTCTTTCTTTCTTTCTTTCTTTCTTTCTTTCTTTCTTTCTTTTTTTTTGTACCCCTAGTTATTTTGCATCTGATGCACAACACTGGATGCTCCATATATTGGCATATCCTATGTATGCGTCTGCATGTATAAAGGTGGCCCATTGCTTTTTTATTTTAGGACTTCTGCATTAATGGGAAACCAACTAGACTTAAATTTAAGGGTCAGAGTTTCCTGGTGTCTTTCTTAATATTGCCTAGGGGGATTCTTCTCACTGCAGAAATTTCACATTCAATCACAGTGTACCCTGGGGGCATTTGTCATTGTCTTGGCAGGTTAGATAAATAGTTATTTAAAACCAGGGGTGAAGGCCAATAAGGACAAGTCTGAGGTAGCTAAATTAAAAGCAAAATACCAGTTATAATGTTACTGGTAGTGTGATGACTAGTTAAGTTCAAATAGAGCAGAATCACAACTGTCAGGTTATAGACTTACAAAAGCATATTTTGACTCTGCGGTAATAGGCAATTTAAATCAAAAATCTATTTTTGTACAAGGTTATTCTCGGGACTAGTGAGAACCTCTTATCTTCATATCACATATATGATTTGTTGAGCAGGATTGATTAAAAGAATGAATTAAATCAGAACAAAAACCAAAATGGGAACGAAAATTAGAGGAGTGCACGATAAATGAAAACTATGAGTTGATTCAAAGTGACTTTTTATTAATTTATGAGTACAGAAGTGTTAGTTACTTTATGTTTTACTAGAAATTTTTAGCAACAAGTAGAATCTAATTATTCATTCATTTTGCATTATTAAATTTATGTATTAACCACTGTGCTAAGATTATGTCATAGTTCCTACAGTCACAAAGTACAATCTACTTAAGTCATTCAGTAATTGGAAAAAACAAAACAAAACATTGTTTTCTTACAAAATGCTATCATAGGGAAAACTGAGAGACCAACTTTTAATAAATATACAAATAAATGAATACATTTATTAATATAGTGTTACATATTTTGAAGAAAATTTAAATATAGAGATATTACTTATGGGGTCTGGTGGGATGGACAGCATTGAATATAGTGCTTAGAGAAAGTCTTTCTGAGGAACTAATATTATTTATGAGATTTAAATGGTGAGAAAGAGCCAGATGTTAGAAGACAAGAGATTCAGACAGAAAGATTATCTAGGGCAGAGGCTCTAAGGCAAGGATGAATGCCAAGAATGTTTAAAGGGAAGATCAAAGAGCAGTGTGGAAATTAAAGTGTGTAAGTTATCAGCAGAGGTGTTAAGCACTCTGCAGAGCCTCAGTTGCTTGTACCTAATTGGAAGATAGGTACAACTTTTCTACGCAAGAACACTTGAATTGGTAATTTATGACAAACAGTCAATGACAAAGCAAGGTGCAAACTATTTTGGTAAAATATCACGTAGTAAAAGGTTAGACTTCACTGGCCAAAAGGCAAAATTGAGGATATCATATGTCTGCTTATGTATCAAACAAGAAGACACATTTTCATATTTTATTGACCAAAATAAAACATAATAATAACTTAGTAGACTTACAATATGAATCTACTGATAAAAACAATTGAATTCTTTACTGGGAAATACCATTTTGCTTACTTGAGATTCAAGGTTTATTTTATCTGTCATCAAAATTGATTGCAAATGCTCATCTGTTAATACTCATCTATAATGAAATTTTACATATTTCATCTTTGATTTTTTGTTTGTTTGTTTTGGGGATTTTTTTGTTGGTTTTGTTTTGTTTTGTTTTGTTTTTGAGATGGAGTCTCACTCTGTTGCCCAGGCTCGAGTACTATGGCATAGTTTTGGCTCACTGCCGCCTCCGCCTCCCAGGTTCCAGAGATTCTCCTGCCTCAGCCTCCAGAGCAACTGAGATTACAAGCATGCTCCACCACGCCCAGGTAATTTTTGTACTTTTAGTAGAGATGGGGCTACATCATGCTGGCCAGGCTGGTCTTGAACTCCTGACCTCAGGTGATCCGCCTGCCTTGGCCTCCCAAAGTGCTAGGATTACAGGAGTGAGCCACTGTGCCTGGCCTGATATTGCTTTTAACAAAGAGATACTGCCAAATATTGATATCAGTTCATAAGCATATTATTTTAATTGAGCACATAAAACATTTGGAAGGTATTCTACTAGATTCTTCTCTTGATATTTGTCTTTTAGCATATCATTATATCATTGTATTGCAGAGTTGTCACTTCTAGTTAAAGGTTAGGTAGAAGTTTCTCAATTGTATAATTACATACATTTTGAAATATTAAACTTTCTTTTATAGCTGCACCAATTTTCAAATACCAGTCTTGAAATTGTTGTTTGAACTCAGAGAAAATATATCACTGCAAATTTGCATGAGAATGAAAAAGAACCTTTTTGTTACAACTTATGAAAGCACAGAGAGAATGTACAGCAGATTGGCATTTTGTTAAATGATTTATTGTTTAGTTGTTGAAATTGCATTATGCAGTCAACAATTTTCATATAAGCACTATTTTCTTTGTAATTTTGAATTAATTTTGAGAAATATCTACAAATGTTTACACTAAAAGCTAATTTCAAAGCCTTTCAACGAAGTGATTGGGGTGATTCTTCTTTAGAATAATTTCAATCATGTCAATCTGTCCAAATAATTAGTATAAAATGTTATCACTGCTAAATGATCTAATTATTATGCAGGTAGGTTAGGATTCTTCAATTTTCCATAAAAAATATTTTTAGAATTGAGAATGGTTACATCTACAAGAATGAATGAAGCTCACATGATATATTCAAACATTTTCTTCAGCTATGTGCTGATAATAAGGAATGACAAAAGATTTTATATACCTTGCATTTTCACATACCATATATTTTCCAATTATGTACTTTTGATGCACATGCATTCTTACCACCACTATTTGTAAACCATCTTAACAAATTCCATCTCTGGCTGTACGAAATTAGTTTTAACTTGACATATTTGAAAAAATTCAAGTGAGAATATTTTCACTTGAATTTTTTTCTTGCAGACTACAAACAGAAATTAATTCTCCAAATACTTCAAACTGATCATTAAACTACTGAAAAATCAATCACAGTTGAAGAGTATTAATAATACCTCTCAACTTATCAAGTACCATGGACCACCACCCTAAGTCATATGCTTTAGTTTTATTTAAAATAATTATATAATATTCTGCTGTAAATTTCATCTTGAGTGAATTTGATAGCTATTCTTGTATACGTGGCATCAGTCATGCTCCTTTGTTTTTCAACATTGAAATTTCATTTATATCTGGAAAATAAAACTTACCTATGAGGTTAAGGGACTTACATATTGTGAGTTAAGAAAGCCAGTTTTAAAAAAATTCCACCTGGCTCAGTGGCTCATGCCTGTAATCCCAGCACTTTGGGAAGCAGAGGCGGGTGGATCACGAGGTCAGGAGTTCGAGACAAGCCTAGCCAAAATGGTGAAATCCTGTCTCTATGAAAAATACAAAAAGTAGCCAGACATGGTGGCGGATGCCTGTAATCCCAGCTACTTGGGAGGCTAAGGCAGAGAATTGTTTGAACCCGGGAGGAGGAGATTTCAGTGAACCAAGATTGTTCATTGCACTCCAGCCTGGGTGACAGAGTGAGACTCCATCTCAA
>NW_016804590.1:30910-36367 GCF_001698545.2 Rhinopithecus bieti | reverse complement strand
TTTTTTTTAAACACAGAGTCTTGCTCTGTTGTCCAGACTAGAGTGTAGTGGTGCAATCTTGGATCACTGCAACCTACGCCTCCCAGGTTCAAGCAATTCTCCTGCCTCAACCTCCCAAGTAGCTGGTACTACAGGGGCGCGCAACCACTCCCAGCTAATATTTTTGTATTTTTAGTAAAGGCGGGGTTTCACCATGTTGGCCAGGATGGTCTTCACCTCCTGACCTCATGATCTGCCCACCTTGGCCTCCCACAGTGCTGGGATTACAGGAGTGAGCCACTGCGCCCGGCCTGTATATCAGATTTTTGAAGGTATCTCTCTTCTTTTATAATCTTTTTGAGAAACAGCCCTTGGTACTAATGTAAGTATCATGGAACCCATGTAACCAGAATATTTATTTCTGTCAGTCAATATGACATTATCTAATCCACAAAGTATAAAGACAGGCATTGCTACTAGCCCTTCATCATCAAGTCCACTTAGAGAACCCTAAGATAGTCTCTTAAAATTGACTATGATTGTTTGAAGGGAAAGAAGAAACGTTCTAGCAGGGTTTCTGTTTTGCTCTGCAGAGTGTGCTTTTTCCAGAAAGGGATGTTACTAAAGTAGGATCAGAAAATAAATGTTTCCCATGGAGAGATTTTGTATAGAACATCTTCACTGCTCACTTTGCTATACAGGAGTGAGGTCACAAGGTTAGGACCCATACCAATAAATAAGCAATGGTAAATAAATGCACTGGATTCATGTGAAATTCACAGATAATAGCCTAAGATAATAGCCTAAAAATGCACAAACAAAGCAGGGAAAGAATGAAGCAACAAAAGCAGAGATTTACTGAAAATGAAAGTACACTCTACAGGGTGGGAGCGGGCCTGAGAAAAGGTGCCTTCTGTAAAATAATCCTAATTATCATAAAGAAAACCATCTTCCAACTTAAAAACAAATGTATCTCTCGGGGCCATTGTAGCCAAGAATACCAGGAGACATAGTTATACCAATGAAATATAAATGAAACGCCCTGGATAAGCATTTTGATAATACTCTTTTAAATATACCTAATTGACTGGCATGTACTATTTTTCCTAGGTCCAGAAAATAGGTACAATATTTAAATGGAAGAACCTTTCTAAGACTATGAAGCAACAAATTGCAGTCAACTGGTGGTTGAATATAATTTTATGGAAAGTGTAAGGGTTTTATACTCAAGGAACTGTTCTAAATATACTGGCATACTTTCACTTAAGAAAAATAAAATGTCAAATTTATTTAAAACATTTTTATTTAGATTTAATTTCACTTACAGTTCTTTTATCATGTGGACAGTAGGATAGACCTGACTAAATATCACATGTAGAATAATTTGGATTTATTTTCTTCTTCACCCTGTTTTTATTTTTATTTTACTTTATTTTATTTTATTTTGAGATGGAGTCTCACTCTGTCACCAGGCTGGAGTGCAGTGGTACAATCTCAGCTCACTGCAATGCCTGACTCCCTGGTTCAAATGATTCTCCTGCCTCAGCCTCCCAAGCATCTGAGATTACAGACTATGAGACAGGCTAAGGTAAGAGAATTGCCTGATCCCCGGAGGTTATGCCCAACCTGGGCAACCTAGCAAGACCTTGCCACCACACCCAGCTAATTTTCGTATTTTTAGTAGAGACGGGGATTCACCATGTTGGCCAGGATGGTCTCTGTCTCCTGACCTCGTGATCCATCCGCCTCAGACTCAGAAAGTGCTGGAATTATAGGTGTGAGCCACTGCACCCAGCCTTCTTCACCCTTTTGTTTTCTGCCATGGCATTATGCATCAAAAGGCCCTTGAAAGTTTTACCAGCCCTTTCACCTTGGACTTCCTGGTCTCTAGAATGGTGAAAAATAAATTTCTGTGCTTCGTAATTTACACAGTAACAGGTGTTCTGTTGTAGCAGCACAAAATGAATACATGCATAGACAATGATAAATAATAACAAATGTTTTGAAAGCTGTTTCTTTATTTTTTGGTGGGGGATCAGCTACACTACCTATGACATCACAAAAGAAAAATCACAGATTGATTACAAAACAGTTGTGGAACATCACTTCAGAGGTCATAAACCTGAGAATTATATGGGTTATTAAAACTAGTCTGTTTTTCCAAATTAGGATATTGTAGTGGCTTTTAGTATATTACATTCACTTTTGAGAAGGCTATAACATGTTTTAATATTATATAAAAGAATACAGTTTGAAAAATGCTTAACAGGATAAAATGCTACCATGTTTTTCAAATAATTATCTGTTTCTTTCCAGGGCCATATAGTTTCATCACAGTCATCCCCAGCCCAAAGAAGGTAGCCAGTGAATCACTAAGAAAAACTGGAGTATTAAGGCTGCCTATTGGGAGATGACCAATATATCAACAAGAACTTCTTATCTTGTTGAAAGTTATTGACATTTAATGAGATATGACATAACAATATTCCACAAAATACTGTAAAATTTGACAGATTAATCTGGGGAATTTGACATCTTAGTAATGATGTTTTTTCATCCCATCTGTTATAATTAATTACCATATATTGTGTAATGTAAATGTATATGCACTGCTTTAGCTGCCTTTCACAAGTTTCAAGAAGTAATATTTACATACTGAGTTCTAAGGAATTTTATTTGTATTATTATTTTTGTATGCACTCATGAAATTTTTATGTCCATAGGGTCTTTCATGTTATTTTACTGTTGTTACTAATGTCTATAGTGATAACAATATGGTCAAAAAATAAGGTCTATGATACTTATTTGAAAAATCTTATTTTTTTAATACTTATCCAAATATATCATGATTACTTATCCAAATATATCATGGGTTTTTTAAACCGTGTGTGTGCTTTACTTTGGAAGGGCTGTGATGTGGTTTGGCTCTGGTTCCCCACCCAAATCTCATCTTGAACTGTATCCCCATGTGTTGAGGGAGGGACCTGGTGGGAGGTGATTGGACCATGGGGGGAGATTTACCCTTTGCTGTTCCCCTGATAGTGAGCTCTCAGGAGATCTGACAGTTTAAAAGTGTGGCACTTACCCCTTCACTCTTTCTCTTTCTCCTGCCTCTGTGGGAAGGTGTGCCTTGCTTCCCCTTCGCTTTCCACCACGATAGTAGGTTTCTTGAGGCCTCCCCAGCCATGCAAAACTGTGAGTCAATTAAACCTCTTTTCCTTATAAATTACCCAATCTCAGATAGTTCTTTGTAGTATTGTGAAAACAGACTAATACAGGCTGCATTCTATGTATTTTATTCAGCTTAAACTTAGGAATTTTGTTGTTTAAATTTTTATACATATATTGAACTGTATATGCATTTAGTCTATCATTGACTTATAGCTATCCTTGTTCTATCATGTTTGCTTTGTATATTTTAAAGCTCTTTTATTACTGTAAACTTAAAATAAATATATCTAAAATGTACTAAAATTTTTGAGTCTTTATTGGTCTTGATCCTGAGTTACAGGTTTTGTTTGGGTTTGTTCTCACTATTATTTTGCCTTATAGTTTATTCTACTGGTAATAGCCTATGTACAATAAGATTCTTGTGATTAGAAGTCGCCTGAGATATTTCTCAGTTATTTTACTTTTGACCGTCTTTAAGCATTAGAAAGTTCTTTTTTAAAAAAATAGAAAATTTAGATTTTGCTTTTTTATTTAGTCTGAGAATTTTTTTGTTTATTTTAGAGACAGGGTCTTGCTAGGTTGCCCAGGTTGGGCATAACCTCCTGGGCTCAGGCAATTCTCTTACCTTAGCCTGTTTCATGGTCTTCAGCCATGACACTGTCTTTAGGTATGAAACTCAACTGGATTTTTTTTTTTTTCCTTAGAGGGACTTTTTAAGGCATTTTACCATTAGTATTTTTAAAATATTTAATATTTTCATCAATTTCTATAATTTTATATTGTGTTTTCTTTTACATCAATTTTCATGTTGTTTATTTTAGAGTAATAGTTTTAGGTTTAGAGTTATAGTAATAGTATAGTTATAGTAATAGTTATAATATATAGTTATAGTATAGTTATAGTTACAGTTATAGTAACAGATTTGGCCTCTGCCCCAAATCTGAGGATTGACATTTTTCAACAATTCTGAGAAACAATCATTCTGATGTGGGTCATAACTTCATTTATATAGGATGTACACCAAGTAACCAATGAGAAACCTCTAGAGGGTTTCCTGAGAAAACTCTGTAATCGGGTTCTTGAGCACCTTTTCTCAGGCCCGCTCCCACCCTGTAGAGTGTACTTTCATTTTCAGTAAATCTCTGCTTTTGTTGCTTCATTCTTTCCCTGCTTTGTTTGTGCATTTTATTTGTTCAATTTGCGCAATTCTTTGTTCAAAATGCCAAGGATCTGGACACCCTCCACCAGTAACAATTAGATTGTGTCTCTAGAAACTTAGTGGAGACTTTAGCTTTTATTTTTGATTTCTACTCATTATTATTGTCAATATGGGCAAATACATTATCTTTTGTTTTTGTTAACAAGGTGGGCAGATTTGTGCACTCAGGAGATCATTCCGTGTGGGATCTCCTCTCTAAACTAACTTTTCACCCTTTATAGGTTCCAGGTTTGATAGTTTATCTCTCGATTTATGCAAAAAAAGAAATATATATATATATATACACATATGTGTGTGTGTGTGTGTGTGTGTGTGTGTATCTCCCCTAAGATTCAGTTCTAGGCCAAAAGTATTCAACAGATGTTCTCAGTGTTAATACCAGTTACAGTACTATCTTACTTTTCTGCATTTGTGTTTTATCATTATTATTATTATTTATGGCCTTTATTTTTATTTATTCAGCTAAGCATTTTGGTTTTCTTAAGTCATCCTATGTCTCTAATATTTGTTTAGTCTTTAAATATGTCGTTTTTTTGCATGTAGAAATTCAAAATCAAATTCATATGACAGGTTCTTATTTTGTAAGCTAGATATTTACCATATCTTTTTATAGGTTTGTTTTGAATTTTACTGTTTTTCTTCTCCTATGTATGCAATGCCTATATACACAAATATAGGAGGGCCAATAAAATAATGCAATCTTAACATTTTAACAAACCTCCCCTAGAAATTATTTTTCCCATAATACTTATTGAGATGAAAGCATAAAAACTAGTTTAAAATTAAACAGTTACTAAATGGAAGAAACTGCATACTGAACTCTTTGTACATAAACAAACAGTGGACTCATCCAACTACACCATAAAAAGACATGTCAAAATATTATAAAATTGTAAAGAGCTATATATTGGGAAATACTCTAAAGAAGGAGGTAATAAAATGTGAACTGGATGTATTGAGATCTCATTTATAATTTTGAGAAAATGGCTTCATATTACAATGACAAAATTTTATTAATTAGTCAATAAAAATGTTGTCAAATAAAGTGTATACCTGCTTTAAAATTTATCGATTTATTTATAATTTAT
>NW_016804590.1:27450-30481 GCF_001698545.2 Rhinopithecus bieti | reverse complement strand
AATTCACTGTATGTTTTTATTAATGATAAAATAATGTCACATCTAATTTACATAATTCTATAAAGCTTTGGAACATTTAAACTTATGCAATCATACATTATATGTAGTGGCACAAAGTATTAAATGCTATTGCATGAATCATTTTAATTATATTTATTAAAACTTTTCATCTCCAATAATTTTTTATTTTGACATTTCAGTAAAATATTAACATGATAAAATGATATTTTGATGTTATAATTCAAAATTTCCATTGCCTTGAGTATATCAGATTGAATAAAAGGAATATTAGTGTATCTACTACAATATAGAATTTACTAATTTTAAATATATCAAAATATCTAACTATTTGTCATTCATCATGTTTTATTCCTGATTTAAAACTGAAAACATAATGTATGAAAATATATATTTTAATTTTTGAGTCATGTACTATTGAAAGACATAAAATCATAAGAAATTGCTTTATCCAACCTGCCTGAAATAATATTCACATTGTCTTGATTTTCTCAAGAGTCTATTCACTTTTACATAATCATGTTTAATTTTAATAAAACAGCAGTATATAATTAAAATTTATAAGTGCATTATTAATTCCAATTAATTTTAAGATTATTTTATACACGATTGTGTCATTTTAAAAGACATTGCTTCCAAATGCAATTAAACTGAGCATTCCAGATGTATTGTAAAGACTATATTCATAATTGGATTATCTGTCTTCAAGGATAAGGAAAAAGTTTTAAACACAAAACATTAAATATAAGGTGAGGGTGTAATATTGACTTATTTGTAATTAGAAAACTATTTCAAAACCTTCTCTTAGCAAAAATAGGTGAACCATTCTGGAGCAAATTACTAATATAAATTATTTGGATGTAAATGTTAGTTTTGCACTTAATGTACACTTATTCATATCGCTTTATAATAAACGATTACTAGAAATTCATATACTATGCATAAGTAAGCATTTCCACAGGCTGTCAACCTAATATATGCTTATGCAAAATATTAGAATTTTATACACTTACTGTTTAAAATATAAGAGTTGCCTCCATTAGTTTTGAAATTTTATTACAGAAGATAAACATGCTTTATTGTTTCTGTTTTTATACAAATAACATTTATCAGTTCACACCATTTATAACTTATAATCTATCTGTACTTAAAATTTTCAAGCTTCCTCGTTAATTTAGATATTGTTATTCTCCCATGAAGAAATCTATCATTGTATCATTTTAGAGATAATCTTGGTAAACTTTCTAAAATTTTGTCCTACAGAATAATTTTCTTTAGGTTTTCACATCATCTACTATAATAGGTAATTACTGGTGCCTGAATTTTTTTCTCTAGCATTGGGAAATGAACATAGTTATTGACTCACATAAATATATTTATCCTGTATCTCGTATTTTAAGATGACAGTGTTAAATATGACAATTAATGTCAATATTTGTGTCTAATGTATTTGCAGAAAATGTGTAAGTTATATAAACACAACACTAAAAGATGACAAAGGAAGTTTCCTGTTATGTCGAAATTGAAACCTAATTCACTTTCAAGTCCACAATTTTTTTGCACTGTATTTATTGCTTTAAAAAAAAATACTCTTTATTTAAAGGTGAACATTTAACTTGGTTAAGATGTACAAATGTGTTTGCCTAATTGAGATAAAAGTTAAACAATTCATTTTCTCAAATCTATCTTACTTTTATTCCATGTGAGTATATATCTATTTTTGAGCCAGTGTTTCCTTAACCTTAAATGCAGTGCATATGTCCTCAGAATAAAACACTCATGCTCAGTATTTCTCCGTATTTATTAAAAAATAATTATCTAGACAACATATAATTTTACTACTAAATTGGAAAATGCATTTACTTAGGAAAATGTGCCTTACTCTTCCTTCACAGCTTGACATAATTTTCTTCTTTATCTCACCCATTTCTCTTTTCAAAAGATCTCAGAGAGGTCCTTCCAGATAATTCCATCTAAAATATCCCTGTTCTAACTCTACTTCCCTAACAACACATTGTATTTTAGTCTTAGAAGTTTGTTCTCTACTTTTTTGTTTCTAGAGAGTTATTTTTGTGCTGGTAAGAATGCCAACTCTGTAAGGACTCCGTGTCATTTCTGCCCCTTATTTTCCTACTAAGATAATTATCTGGCACATAAAAACTCAATTAATATATGTACAGTTGAAATACATGGAGAAACCACAAAAATACTTCCTCATAAAATTCTCCTAATCCAATATCAGTAGTTTTAACTTTTCTTATCACTTTTATTACAACTTTCTTAGAGGAAATTGATGAACTGAATTTTAGGCACGATAAACATCAGCGTCCTGTACAACATCTGATTGTCAATATCTATTATTATTTGGGTGTGTACGAATAAAAAGATGCCATCTGTGCTGGTAAGGAAGATTTAGGAGTTACTATTAATCTAATAGTGGGGTCAATTAAATTAAAGTTGATACAATTGCCCAGTGAAGTATAAAGTATAGAAGAAAGGAGAATATAACCAAACACTGAAGAACACTAATATTTATGGTGTGGACAGAGGAAAGGAAATGGAAGAAGTTGGTCCAGGCTGTCCAAAAGATTTTGTGTAGGGTGGGAGCTCATTTCACTTCTTTTCTACCAGCAACCAAGAAACCAAACAATTCAGGTACTCTGCCTTTTTTTTTCTTTTCTTTTCTTTTCTTTTCTTTTCTTTTTTTTTTTTTTTTTTTTTTTTTTTTTTTTTTTTTTTCTTTTTTTTTTTTTTTTTTTCTGTCTCATCTACTACCAAATCTAGAGTCTCAACGGCTCCTTCTGCCAATGAAAAGTAGCAACAAGGGAGAAAAACTAGTGGATATCAGTATTATGGAAATCAAGAATAGAGCAATTTTCAAGAATAATAGGTTATCAAATATCGAATAGAAATCAGAAAAGTCAGAAAAGTATCTATTAATTTGTTAAATACAATTTTCTTTTTTCTTTTTTTTTTTTTTTTTTTTTTTTTTTTTTTTTTTTTTTTTTTTTTT
>NW_016804590.1:3774-24992 GCF_001698545.2 Rhinopithecus bieti | reverse complement strand
TTTTTTTTTTTTTTTTTTTCTGTCTCATCTACTACCAAATCTAGAGTCTCAACGGCTCCTTCTGCCAATGAAAAGTAGCAACAAGGGAGAAAAACTAGTGGATATCAGTATTATGGAAATCAAGAATAGAGCAATTTTCAAGAATAATAGGTTATCAAATATCGAATAGAAATCAGAAAAGTCAGAAAAGTATCTATTTATTTGTTAAATACAATTTTCTTTTTTCTTTTTTTTTTTTTTTTTGTTTTGTTTTGTTTTTTTTGTTTTGTGACGGAGTCTCGCTCTGTCGCCCAGGCTGGAGTGCAGTGGCCGGATCTCAGCTCACTGCAAGCTCCGCCTCCCGGGTTCACGCCATTCTCCTGCCTCAGCCTCCCGAGTAGCTGGGACTACAGGCGCCCGCCACCTCGCCCAGCTAGTTTTTTGTGTTTTAGTAGAGACGGGGTTTCACCGTGTTTGCCAGGATGGTCTCGATCTCCTGACCTCGTGATCCACCCGTCTCGGCCTCCCAAAGTGCTGGGATTACAGGCTTGAGCCACCGCGCCCGGCCGTTAAATACTAATTTTTAAAAAACTTAAGGCATGGATCAATTTTCATTTACTTCAATTTTCCCCGAGATTTGCTCTACTGAAAGATTTTATCTGTTGTGTACTTCTTTTTTGTCTATCTTCTCTGAAGGACTCTCCTTAACAATGAGTTTCCTGATATGTGTCCTGCTGATCACACTAATATATCATGATTCTCTTGTGCTCTGTTTTTTATGATAATTTCAGTCATTAGGATTTGAGAGGTTTAGATATCTTACCAAAATTTGGAGGGATACCAAGAGGTGTTACATTAAGTATAGTCCAGAGTATCTCTATTTTCTAATTCAGTTTGACTAAAACTTTTAAGTTCGTTCCTTTTTATACTCTCAATGTAACAAAGCCTGCAAGCCTGCCGTCATAAGACTTTCTCCTTTGTAGATACGAAGTTCAAATCTCCTTCTGCCCTGGGAGTATATTCTGCCTACGAAATTCCAACTGCTTCACTGTTGTATACATTGTATACACTGAACAGATCAACCCCTTTCCCCCAAGCTCTTTTCGTCAATCCTGTTGAATAAAGAGTGTATTTTCATATGATATCATCTAATGCTTCTTTGAGAGTATAACTTTGTTGGATTCTTGAAGGACATGATGTGGATGCAACAGAAATTACTGAATCTGTATCATATTATCTAGAATATGGTGACATTTGATTAATGTTTGTTGAGTTCCTAAAACATATTTTCTCTTAACAGTACAGGCACAATTTCAGTATTTAAAAGTATGTGTGTATTTTACAGCAGATTTGCCCTCCTCATTCTCTAAATGAAATATATAGTGTCAGTCAACTTTCACATTTCCATATCTCTCCTTTCTCATTCCCCATGCCATCAGGAATGCCTCTAATAGTTTTATACACTTGAGCTTCAATATATCTAGAGCAAGGAGGTCTTCCTAAAATGAATAAAGCGAAAATATATTATGTGGCAGACTACTGTGTGATGATATAACTCATTAATATATGTAACAATAACTTGTACAACACCAATGTAATCCATAGGAAAAACAAAAGATAAATAATCTTTATTTGGGTATTAGTTATAGATTATCACTGAGAAGAACTGAGCATGTTAAATGCTACTTCAGATGTCGGCTGAATAGAGAGCAACTAATCATTTGTAGTAGTAGAAGATACAAAGGGTTGGTGAAAAGAGTATCCCAGTTATCAGTCCTCAGAACATGTTTCGTCTTCTGCAAGGGCCCACCAACACAAACAAACATACATGTGGGGAATGTTGTTTGGGTACTCTTAGTGTTATCAGTGTGGAATTTAGGTAAGGCTGAATTTTCACAGAAATAGATTGGAGTCTAATAAATTTTTTTTGTAATTGTTTTAGTTACCTATTTTTACTCCAACAATAGTATAGCCTAAAGCAAACAAACAACAACAACAAAAACAACAACAAACGCTGGGTGCCGTGGCTCACGCCTGTAATTCCAGAACTTTGGGAGTCTGAGTACGGTGGATCACGAGGTCAGGAGATCGAGACCATCCTGGCTAACACAGTGAAACCCTGTCTCTACTAAAAATATAAAAAATTAGCCAGGCGTGGTAGTGGGTGCCTATAGTCCCAGCTACTCAGGAGGCTGAGGCAGGAGAATCTCTTGAATCTGGGAGGTAGAGGTTCAGTGAGGCGAGATCATGCCACTGCACTCTAGCCTGGGCAACAGAGTGAGACTCCGTCTCAAAAGAAAAAAAAAAAAAAAAGAACTTATTTGTATCAACTGATTGTTAGATGAATTGGAATTAGGGCCAGTTTAACTCAAAAGTGAAAACAATCATTTACATGAGTTGTTTACATACACACACACAGAAATTATCCTCTTTTTAAAGCTTACTGCTTTCACAACATTATGAATCTTCTGCTTGCCTTGAGAAAAACACTGTAAGCTGTTTTTTTTGTTTTTTTTTTTGTTTTCTTTTTTGTTTTTTTCTGTTGCCTAAATTACCATAAAATTTTGCGTAAATAAAATATTTAGAGAAAAGAATGAAATACTGTCTATGTACTTAAGTGAATATAGATGGAAGAATATAAATATAGACATAAATGAAAGCTATTACCCTGGGGCAGAGCGAAGTAAATCTTGGGCGGTTCCCTGAGAGCATTTGGACATACTGTGCACCTGAAGATAAGTAAGGGGTTCATTGTTGCCTAGTTTCCAGTTCTTAAGAAAGCTACCATGTTCACAACACTTGCAAATGTTAAATCTGAATGCTGAGCCAAACTAAAATATAATCCATATAAAACTGTTGCAGTTATACGTCCTTAGTATAGTTGATATTTTGACCAACAAAATATTTGCATAGGAACATAAATATCAATTGTATGTTCCACGAGAAGCATGCTTAACTTTGGTCAACAAATATTTAATATTAGAGATGTTAAAATATTTTCCTATATTACAAAAAGTGAAGAATTGAAAAGCTTGTTTAGATTTTCTGATATATAAAGAGCTAAGAACTGTGTTTGTCACCATGGAAATATGAAAACATAGTATCTATGGTTAAAAGTTTTCCAAAAAGATTATTGATTAATTATTTTATGTGTTTTATTCATTCAAATTGAGTAATGACTGTATGTAATTTCTCCTACTAAGAACAAGCAATAAATTGGTAAATAAAGCTTCTATAGTGTACTTTCAAAGATATATATTTAACAAGGCATTTGCAGGCTGGGAATATATACGCAAAGAAAGAAGTGGGTACTGCTATTATACTGTAAAGAAAGGACGCCTAACCTAATGTTGAAGGCAAGAGATTTATTCCCGGTGTAATTAATATTTACTCTGAAATGTGTATCATAATTTTCCAGGTGATGATTGGGTGAAGTTTTGCAGGAACCAACTGCATACAAAAAGAAAAAAATACTGGCAGCAAAAGAGCATAATTAGTGGCCAGTAGGTGACACACACACACAAAAATTCTTAATTTGCTGTGGTTTCACAATGGCAATGTGGTAATCCTAAAAACAAATCCTTCTTCAGAGATGATTAGTGAGCTATTTACAGTATTAGAGCATTGCAGTTATTTATGATCTTCAAAGTAAACATACAAAACCACAGGGTAAAATGAAACAGTATTGGCAAATGTTGAAAACATTGCAAGTAAGGCATAGGCACATAAGTTTTAGTAAACTTCTCTCTAACTTGGTGTGTATGAAACATCTCCATAATAAAAATTAGAAGTAAAAATTGGAAGAAAGCCCCACAGAGAATGGAAGAAAACCCCACAGAGAAATAATCTGGGAAAGTTATTTGAATTCTAGAAACAAAAATCACAGTAATATATAGATAAGAGTTAATTATTCCTAAGAAAACTATAGATAACTTCAAAATTATAAGCAATAGGTTTTCATGGAAAAGTAATTAGGAACGACTTATATAAATATAGTAATCATGAAAATGCAAATTAGGACCAAAATGAGATGTTTCGTATCAAATTGACAAAAATTAAGAAGCTTACTAATAAATATCAAGCATTAATAAGAATTTTCATCAGTAGATAATTTTATTGCTCTTACTAGGTTTTTACATTGATGCAAGTACGTTAATAATGTGACAGCCATGTAAGGTTAAATATCCATAAACTCCAAAAAGAGTAATTTCACTGTTAGAGTCATATATCTTTGGAAACTCTTGTACGTCACCACCAATGTTTCCATAAGAATGTGACTGTAGTTAAGTGGGAGAGAAAAAATGGTTCAGAGGACTGAATGGCTGTATATAATGTAGTATATTTGCAAGTGAAATACTATAGATCAGAGAAAATATGGTTACAGAACACATCTAAGAAATAAAATATATTAATGAAAAAGAAAGCTGTAAGACTATTTATAGCATAGTTTTATTGTCAGCAAAATTATTAAAAGCACATAAAACCTAAATATGTACACAAATAAATGCTTACAGATAAATATACCCATATACATATATATTATGCATTTTAGGAACTTTACATTCATGATTAAACATTTTTAAATCTAAAAAACTTCTAAAAATATATATATATATATTTTCAGGTTATTGGTTAACCTGGGACAGAGCAAAACCTTAGGATACAGTAAAAAGAAACAAAAATCCATATAGCAATACCATTGGCCTTCTGCTTGATGGTTTGAGTAGTTGATTCCTGAGTTTTTTTTTTTAATTATTGTGATTTTAGATTAACATGTGTGTTGCATAGTTTTTTTATGTATACATATTATATAATAAAACAATTAAAATATATTAGTATGAGGGCATTCATATAGAGCAAAGATTGTTCATTACCAAAGCCAGAATGTGAGTATAATGTAATTATAAACAGAATAATTCATTCTTAATTTGTAACAATATAAACTTAACATACCAATGAATATTGTATTGAATTAGCTAAATACTGATAAAATAACTTTAAAAGCATAAATCATAGTTAAAATATTTGATGTGTCTACTTTCATCTGTGAACGTATAAACAATTTGACAAAGACAAAATATGTCAATTAGCAATGATGTAACGGATTTGAATGAAATTATCAGCAGGATTAAAACTATGCATATACACATAAACCTTTGTATACTGCTGATAAATTATATGTTTTTAACACAAATAAAGAAAACAAGTGCATTTAATAAAAACAGTTGCAAGGCATAAAATTTTAAAGAATAATAATCCATTAATAAAATATTGAGAAGTAAAATGTAAGGTGACTATTATTTCTATATACACTTATGAAAATTATGAAATATTAAAAAAGTAATCAGTATCAAAAAACCTAAAATTAAACTTATCTAGTAATTTAAAAAAATAAAATAGCACAAGTAAACCAAAATCATAGATTACTAGAAAAAAATAAAGTTATCATTTACAATACTAATGAAAGAAAATAGCTTTTCCACACAAAATAATGTTTCTTATATGATTCAAAAAAGAAGAATTTTGCTGTTTATTTTCAAATATATTATTGCAAAATAAAAGCTTTATAACCATAACCTGTATTTTCATTCATTATCTAGGTATTATTCTAATACAGCAACATTTCCACAAATTATAATACAAAATTTTAATAATATCCCATTTTCTCTAATTGCTTAACATTTGATGATGAATAAGAGTTAAATGAATATGTAATCTGAGGATGTTAATCTTATAATTGCATCTGAGAATCTTTTCAATTTTGCTGCACTTTTTACTACAGCTTAGTCTTTGTGAAACTTGTTAACTTTAGGGAAGCTGGATTTGGTACTTGCTTTTTGGCTTCTGATAATGGTTTGGCTCTGCATCCCCACCCAAATCTCATGGTGAATTGTAATCCCCTCATGTTGAAGGAGGTGGGTCGTGGAAGGTGTTTGAATCATAGGGGAGGACTTCCACTTGCTGTTCTCATGATGGAGTTCTGAAGACATCTGCTTGTTTAAAAGTGGTGGCACTTCCCCCTTCACTCTCTCTCCTGCTATGCCATGGTAAGATGTGCTTGCTTCCCCTTCGCCTTCCTCCATGATTGTAAGTTTCCTGAGGTTCCCCAGCCTTCCTGTACAGCCTGTAGAAGTGTGAGTCAATTAAACCTCTTTTCTTCACAAGTTACTCAGTCTCAGGTAGTTCCTTATAGCAGTGTGATAACGGACTAACATAGATTCCCTATGAGTGAGTGTTCCTAGAAAGTTAGAACATGGAAACTGCCAGTGGAAGGCCAGATGCCTGATATTGGCAAATGTCACTTTCACTGTATTTCATTCAAAGCAGTAAAGAACTTCCCTGTGTTTAAGAGCCCTAAAATGAGATACTTGTGAAAACAGGGTTAAACATTATTGACATTATTTTTTAAAAGAGTTGCGTAGTTGCCAGGTTGATGAGGCCACTGGTGCCCTATTATATACATATACACACACACAAACACACATATATTACTATATATGTATGTAATATATATGTAACATATATATATATATACCATTATATCTATACACTCTATACATTACACGTATAAAAGTTATACCTCAGAAAAGGCTCATAATGATGAAAATTCAGTGCATGAAAGAAGAGAAAACAGTAACATTTCTAGAAGAAAAAAGAAAAGATCTACATTCAAAACTCCCACAGAATTCTCTTCAGTATTTGTAGAATATAGAAGAAAATTTAACACAACAATATTATAAATTGGAGAACGTGAAGAGACATAAAATAAGATTTCTGTATTTCACTTGATCCAGTAAAATGAATAGCAGTAGATTATAATAACCTACATAAATACGACTAAAAGAAAACCTATAGAAATAAGCACATACTGTCATAAACGCTACAAATAAATCAAAATTAAAATTTAAAAAATGTTCAAATAACCCAGAACTAGATAGATAAATGAAATCAGAAGAAAATCATGGAGCAAACAGCAACACAAACAAAAGGCAAAAGTAAACACTAACATATTAATAACTATATGTAACTGTTCTAAATACACAAATTAAAAGTGATTGGCAAAGTAAATTTAAACACATATCCCAGCTACATGTCCCTGAGAAAAGCACTTCAAATATAGAAATACAGGAAGGTTGAAAGTAAAATGATGAAACATGTATCATGCAAATAATAAGTTTTAAAACAGGAGTGGATATATTCATATCAGAAAAGGTAGTCTTCACAGCAAATAAAATTACCAGAGGTATTGAAGGATATTATATTAATATAAATGGGACAATCCTTCAAAAAACATAACTATCCTAAATGTTTATGCACCAAGCAATAGAGCTGCAAAACATGAAACAATTTGAAAGAGGGAGAGGTGGGTGGAGGGATAGATAAAGAGGTAGTGTAAACTAGCTGCTGAATATCAATATACATACGTGTACATATATGTTACATATTTTACATATTACTGATTATATCATAAATATTCAAGTATTGATATAGTCTTTTCTGGTGCCTTCCCTGTTACAGTGTTTTATTTGATTCTGTATACTTAAATTTTATGAAAATGAAACAAAGCAATATTTTAAAGCTCTTTACTGTTAAGCTGTCACCTGATTTATAGTAGTTGCAAAATTCATGGACATTGAGAAAATCTTTTCATTAAAGGTACCAACTTCAAAAAATGATGTAAAAGAAGTGCTTTTAAGAGCTGAAAGCTGTGACCACATGGAACAAAAGAATAAATGGTAAGAGTTCTGTGTGATGTTCATATTGAAGTTTCCTGCTTTTATAGCTCAACAGATCAAATGTGATGAATCACTTGTTCCATAAAAGGTTATGAGACTTTCACTTTCACAAAACTAAAGAATCAAATTCCTCTTCTTTTAGAAATACCCTGAGAGATTAAAGATTTTGATTTTTTTTTTTTTTTTTTAAAGCAAGAATTGGTACCTTCTGCTACCAACTGTGAGTTGTGGGCTATTAATGTCATGGATAGAATATACTTTTAAAAACACCTAAAAGTGCTATATTATGATAACATCTTATTTTGTCATCAAAAACTATGAGATGAAGTTCCTTTACATAAAATATGAATGAGAATACCTGAATTTTTCCATTTTCTTTTGGTTCTGAATTTATTTGTCAACTGAACAAGACACACTGCACTTTCCATTATTATTGTCAAATTAATTTTCCTTAATTATAATAATTTATTATTTTAGATTTGAATTACAAAATCTGGAGACCATAGTCTCTACATGATTCTTTATTAAACATATGACAAACATTATTAAATATGAAATATCTTTGTAAAATGGCAATATTTTTGCCCTTCTCATCTACTCCTCTGTTCCCCCTCACTGCCCTATACCCGCTCTGGCCTTCTTACTGATCCTTGAACATGTCAAATTAGCTGTGTCATGGGGCTTTGCACAGGTTTTTTTCCTTTGCTTACATGCTCCTTACCAAGAGAACCATGTGACCAAAATCTTCTTCAATCTCTTAATAAAATATCATCTTATGGTTAAAATATCACTCTACCTCCCAATCCTCTTTATAATTGTAACTTTCCTCTCTCTCTATTATTTCTAAACTCACTTTCCTTGTTTCATTTCTCCCAAAATAGTTATCATCCTCAGCATAATATGTAACTTATTATATCTATTTGATTATCATTTGTTGCATATTTTCCATTTACAGAAGTTAAGTTTCATGATGTCAGTGATGTTTTTATGCTTTGTTCACAGATACCATCTAAATTCCTTTTACAGTTAAAGACATGTAATGGGTACTCAAAATATTTGTTGAATGAATGCTGATGTACATTATAATGCATTTATTTGTATGTATTATAGGAAAAGGTTTCATATATGAGGAGACTTCAAAAGTTCACCAAAAAACGAAACTTAAAATAAAATATAAGTATGAACTTTATTTCTCACTATGAGCTCCATCAAGGCTAAGATGCTTTTGTAAGCAATGACAGCAGCCATTTAGTCCATCTCTAAATAAATGATAGTCCTAAGAATTTATGGTAGTCTTTTTATGTTATTAGTTAAAGAAAATACATGTCCTTTACAGATGTTTTTCAGATTAGGAAAAAAAAAAAAAAACACAGTCAGAAGAAGCCAAATCAGAACCCTAAGTGGGATGCCTAATGATTTTCCATTAAAGCTCTCACAAAATTACCCTTGTTAATGAGAGTAATGAGCAGAAGCATTGTTTTGGCAGAGAGGGACTCTCTGATAAAGTTTGCTGGGTGTTTTTGTGTTAAAGCATTGACTAACTTTCTCAAACACTCATAATAAGCAGGATTTATAGTTTTTGAACTTCCAGAGAATAAGCAAAAAGCCACGAGCATCCCAAAAAAACGATGCCATGATTTTGCCGTCCACTTTTACTTTGACTGGACCACTTCCAATTCTTGACAGCCATTACTTTATTTGTGCTTTTTCTTCAGGATAATATTGGTATAGCCATGTTTTATCTCCTGTTACAGTTCTCTTAAGAAATGCTTCAGGTTCTTGATCTCACTTCGTTAAAATTTTCATTGAACCTTATGCTCTTGTCTGCCCGACCCAGACACAATAGTTTTTGACCCAGGCATCAAAGTTTCAGGATCTATTAAATGGAAACTTGGCACAGCTTGAATTTTTTAGTAGTCAGAATTGCGTAAGCTTAACCAGTTGAGATGTCTCTGGTGTTGTCTATTGTTTCTGCTGTTAATTGTTGGTCTTCTTCAACTAGGGCATGAACAAGATTATTTTATTTCTAGCAAATTCGTGAAGATGGTCTGATGCTGTGGGCTTCCACATTGTCTTGTCCCTTCTTAAAACAAGCTAACCATTCGCACTCCGCAAATTTCTCTAGGTTATTGTCCTCCTAAACTTTTCATAAAGCATCGATGATTCATCATTTTTCTATCCAAGCTTCACCATAAATTTTATAATGGTTCTTGCTTCAATTTGAATAGAATGCATGTTAATTTTCTAGGGGCTCTTTTTAAACTGATGCCTTTTCTTCTTAATGCCTCAAACTAGATACTGTTCAAATATGTTCTAAAAAGTTAGTACGAGTTTGTTAGTGTGCAAAAGTTTTGCAATTTATGAGTAGTTTTTCGTAGTATGCATTTTTCCATTATCATTTTAAAGACCCTTCACCCAGTCTTAAATATTATTTTGCCTAACTTGAATCTGTCAAGTGTATTCTTTTATAAAATACTGTGTTTCCTGTCTTTTCTCCATTTACTTGATTTAAATATTTTGCCACTTATCTTACCAAAAGACGATGCAAAGTAAATGAAGGCTAGCATAGCTTTCTTTAATGTAAGTATTATTAATATATATGACCAAGCCATTTACAATTTATATCGTGTCTACTGTAAAGTATATATGTAAATATGGTGATTTTCATTAACATATTTATTAAAAAATCTGCAAAGGAAAGCTGTTTAACCTGTAACATGGATGAATATTTATTTGACAAAAAAAAAAAGTATTCATCTTTTCAAAAACTCAGCATATATATTTTGAGTATGTAAAGAATGCCAAGTATTGAACGATGTTATAAGAATATATAAGAACACAAGACAATCAAGATGGCTGCTTTTAGGAAACTTATATTTGGAGGGATTAAAATAATCAACATTTAGGAATAAATGGAAATTTCATTATAATCAAGTATAAAATAAATAAATTAATAATCACTAGTTATAAAATCATGTTTTAAACTAGAAAATAGCTAACTTTTTATTTACACACACCCAAGGAAAATGCTATTAACAGATACACTTCTGAAGCATAATATAAATGTATATGCACATTTTATCAGAAAATGGCACAATATTTTAGATCTTTACAAATAGTCCAGTGGTTGTTCAATCATTCAATTTAATATTTGTTTATTCATGGAGGGTTATCCAGTACCAATTTTTCTATCACGGCCATAAGCAGAAGTCTCCATGCTTTTTAAAATATAACAAAGTTTTATGTGATATTCCCTTTGTAGAATGAATATGTTCACTAGTTTTAAAACAACTGAGCAGATATGAGAAAACCATGTGATTCTGAAATATTAAAGTCACATAAAATAGATACTGCTTTCTAGGAAAGCCATCTGACAAAGAACAGATTCCTAGTAATAGAAATCATTTGAGAAATTGTTGAAATTGTACAGACAAGCAATGATTAGGACATGAAATGGAACAATAGTTGTAATATGAAAATGTAAAGTAATTTTTTATTTCCAGTATATTTAAGCATTTCCAAATATACAAAACTATGGTGACTCTGAGATATCTAGAGCTGGAACTGTGTTGTCATAAGACTATTTATTTTAATATAGACCATCGAATTTTTAAACCCAACTCATCACAGTGACAGTTCTAAATTCCCCTTGGGCTTCAAAACGGTTAAAAATGTTTCCCCATCCTGATTCTGTTTCATGAATCTGTATATTGCAGTTTCTTTTTACAGCCTAATTAGAGAAGTAAGATTTATAAAGGCCCGGAAGTCAAATCAATGCAAAGAGAACACTGTAATTTGTTTCACTGGGTCATATGAGTGAGTCACGATCAAGAGTGAAAAAATTATGGTTGAAACTGTTTCCAGTGTTAGATTAACACCCAGAGGATGAAAACTTTAGATAAGACACTATACTAAAGTAAGCAAGTAAGCAGGTTATTGAACAGTATATAATTAAGGTTGGGGACTACAAGTATTGATAGATGAAGACATAAGCCAAGTAGTTTCCTAGAAATTACACATTAGGGCTCATGACATTTATTTTTCTCCAGATAATATTATGATACCCAATTTGTAGGAGGCATGCAATGTGTTGTTGCTGACTATAAAATTAATGATCTTCTCTCTTCTAAAAAAATCCAAAAAGTTTAATGAGGTATGAGAGCCATATTATTTAAAAGTTCCATATTTTCCTAATAGTTTTTTTCACTCACCAAATACTCATATGACAAGTATTAAGTCAGGTGGATTATATTTGGGATCACTCAAAACTTGTTCCTATCACTGTTTCACACTTGTTCTTAGTAAGATTTCTCCTTTCAGATGGTCAGGGTATGTGTTCATTGGAGTAATTAACCACCTTCGAGCAGCTATCAAGCCTGGAAGTAACTTGGTGCCATATGCTACATGTGTATCTATGGTCATTGGCTGATTACTGTACGTGTTTTAATAGAAAGTGGATCTCCTGTGTTTATGCAAGTTTACGTATAAACTGATGCCAACATATTAAACACATTTTCAGATATGCCAAAGCTGTGCAGGCAGTAAATATACAAATTTATCCAGATAGATATCTATTGCTTGAGAGTAATCCACTGGTCCTTACCACGAAGCTGCTGTTGGCTCCCTCAATGGAGCATGGCACTGGTTCCTGTTCCTGGAAGGTGGATCACTGGTCTCTAGAAGCTGCCAAACTAACACTGGTCATGTGAGTACAGGCTGTTTATCTCAGGCATCTCCTTCATTGCTGCCACGATGGCCACTTTATTAATGTGCCCATCATGCTAGACCTGTGGTTGCCAATTACAAAGGCATGCTAAGGTTCCCTTGCTGAGTCCTTTTGACTTCTTTGTGAATTGATCGATTTACAGAGATGAATGAGTTTTTTGATATGTGACATATTTACACATCATATACTTATAACCCAGACTTTAAGCAAAAAATACAGTATTTTTCATCCAGGTTACTAAATACTAATCACGAGCCTATGTTTACTGCCTCTTTGGGACAAATCTCTGTCCACACAAAGTGGATGATTAGGGTAATTGAATTTATACCTATTGGGAAGATTTTCCTCTGTCACCTTTTTCAAGGTTGATAGCATAGGGAGTTATCGTACAGTTTTCATTGATATTGACTTGCATGCCAATGCCAAGACAAATTATTGATAAACCAAATTGAGATGTGTTCTTGTCTTTCATCTGATCATAAGATATTATCATAGACATAGGCCAAGGAAGGGATACTGTGTAACTATATTGGGTATAACGTTCATCTAGGCTTCCCTCACATGCTTCTGGCTGTGCACCCTGTCAGTGATGTAATGCATTCCAGGTGTGCCGCTTCATTCATGTCAGGGTTTTATATCAGAGATGGTTTGTACAACATTCAGATAGTCCATAGCTCTTCTGACTAAACTATGACAGAGGTGGAAGTGTTAACGTAGCTTTGGGACACAATTGTGAGTGTAAGGTGCTGTTTATTACATGTGAATGTGAACTGTTTTAATCCTTTTCTTATCATAATAGAAAACTATATTTTCCAAGTCTCTGAGGCTATACTAATTATCTTTAGCAAAAGTGTCACATCCTCATGGGATTTGGTATTTGGTCAACAATAAAGTTGATCCTATAGTATTCTATAGTCATTCTCCAGCATCCATCCTATTTCTATAGGAGTCACATAGGTGAATCAAAATAGATAAATAAGAACTGCTAATCCACTAATCTGGTCCTTTTTAGACTATTAAGAGTGATATTATATTTTTTTAAGTCACTTGGGATGTAATATTGCTTTTGAATTTCTTGTTTTATAGGGAATAATAGTTTTTGAAGAATTCCCTCAAGTTTTATACCATGACAGTTTTTCCTCTATGGACTAAAGAAAGGTACATTGTGATGAAATGACAACCAGGTCCCCATTGTACGGTCTGTAGGCCAGTCCTTGGCTAGAGATCTATTTATATTATTTCCCTTTACTACATATGTCACAATATATTCCTTTTCTGACAGCGAAGTGGCATGACAGCATGGTGATGCTATTGGTGTCAACAGACCTTGTTTCTGACATCCCTCAACATGTCAGGGAATCTTCTGCTTTCCAGTCCACAGTTACCAGAGGAAATTAACATGAGTTTTTTTTTTTTTTTTTTTTTTTTTTTTTTTTTTTTTTTTTTTTTTCATTTTGAGAGCAGGTCTGGTTTATTAAGCTGAGGAGACTCGAAAAATAATCATGGTAGACACCTTAGTTCATTTTCTAATAAGCCTGTTGATCTGGTCCTCCCTGTTGCCAGCATCTACCACCTTCTACAAAATGGGTGGTCTTTTCTTCATTCCACCTCGTGGAGAAGATAATTTGAAGGGCCACAGAAGTTATTTGCCTCTTTGAAGCGTTTTCCAACAGTATAGATTGACTTTGTTCTCTCCATGCAGTATAATAATGTTGTATTTATTTACCAAGAGTATGGATGTCATCAAAGCGTTATCTGATGTATTGTTCTTCTTATTGATTTGCTATATATCTGTGTGTCTCATTTACTGACTTCAGTGGTGTTTGCTAATATAGGTTCAAATCAGTTTGTAATAATCGTGTTGTGCTGTGTATGTATATATTTATTGTTGCTGTATTGTAAGCTGCATATTACCTTTCTGGACTGTGGTCTTCCGCCATTGATACCTCTGATCTTGTATATGACAATTTGTTTCCTGTGTGGTAGATATGTGTGTGCATCCTCGCCATTCGAATTTCAGTTCTGTACATCTGCTATACCCTTGTTGATGTGCTTCTGCTTTTTCACTAGATAAGCTTCCTCCTTGCTTTCGAAGCATGCTTTTGGGGCAAAACTTCTTTCTCAGGCCGCTTGACCTTCAGCTGCTGCGAAATTCCTTCGCTTTTTCTTAAGGGTTTCTGGCACAGCAGGAACCTTCTTCTTCTTCTCTTCTGCACCCTCCAATGGTTCCAACCGGAAATAAAAAGAGAACACGGAGTCTCTTTAGTGAGCACTAAGATAATACATTTTGGGTAGGTTACTCACTATGGTTTTGCATAGGCATTTCCCCTGGGGATTTCAGTGCTTTTTCAGGTAATGCATTCTAACTGCAAAACTGGCTTAGCTCCAGAAACTGGGCAATCAGTACTATTAAATGGATCAATTGTCTTCAGTACACAGATATTTCACCCTTCATTTTTCTGTTGACACAAATTGAATAAATAACTTTGTTGACGGCCCACCTGTGTTTCCCTAGAAATTCTGTATTCTAATGACCATATTTATAACCCTGAGCTGTCTGTTAACCTTTGGCTGCCACTCAAAACTTGCCAGTTATTATCATGGTTATGATCACTTCTCTTCCAGTGGTTAAACACCACTGTTCTGCCTCTATTGTCTTTCAATAATTTATCAAGTTTTGTAGCAGCTTCTCCTACTGATAAGGTTTAGCCGTGTCCCCACCCAATTCTCATCTTGTATCACAGGTCCCATAATTCCCACGTGCCATGGGAGGGACCAGTGGGAGGTAACTGAATTATGGGGGTGAGTCTTTCCCATGCTGTTTGCATGATAGTGAATAAGTCTCACAAGATCTGATGGATTTATAAAGGGGAGTTCCCCTGCACAAGCTCTCTCTTGCCTGCTGCCATGTAAGATATATCTTTGCTTTTCCTTTGTCTTCCCATCATGATTGTGAGGCCTCCCCAGTCATGTGGAACCATGAGTCCATTAAACCCCTTTCTTTTATAAATTACCCAGTCTCAGATAGCAGCATGAGAATAGACTAATACATCTACTTTTAGCCTTGGTATCAGAAAGAGTGATTCTTTTACTTGTGCACTGCTTAGTGTTGTGACCTTCCTGCAGGACGCTATCATCTGTGAGCCTTCTGACTGCATGTCCAATTCAGCATGGTTTCTCTTTCACCATCTGAGAGGCAGCTCAGGCATCTCGTATTTATTCAGAATGGACAGTCACTTTTCCAAGGTCCTAGTGAGCATTATATAAGTGAGTTTATCACCTTCCAGGGTCTTTTTACAGAGTGTTGTATCTTGTATTTTGGGATAATGCCACAAATTAAATTTTATATCCCAACTCACTTTATCAGCACCCTCAAAATTTAGTCTCATAACTAACTGGAGAGCTTCTACCTGTAAAGGACAGCTGGATTTTTTTTTACTTTCTTTGGCATGTAGTGATATTGACAACTAATATATCCTCAGATGTCGTATGCTATAATTTAACCCTATTTAGTGTGGTTTTGTACTCCAGCAAGGTATCTAAGAATAAATCTCTTCTTATCTTAAAGTAATTGTTATTATTATTTTTTAAATTGTTGATTTAAAAAACATATACTACGGTAAGAACATTTAACATGAGATCTAGTTGCTTACTAAAATGTTAAGAACATAATAGAGTATTGTTAGTTATAGGTACAATGTTGTACAGCAGATCTGTTAATCTTATTCCTCTTGCATTATTAAAATTCATGCTCGTTGAATAACATCTCCCCATTTTTCCCTCTCCCCTACCCTTGGCAACTGCCATCTACTTTCTACTGAGATTCTAATGAGATTGACTATTTTAGATATATCATATAGGTGGAATTATGTGGTGTTGGTAGTTCTGTGACTGACTTATTTCTCTTAGCATAATGACTTCATGGTTCATCCATGTTGTTGCATATTACAAGATTTCCTTCTTCTTAAAAGCTGAATAATATTTTATTGTATTTGTATATAGCATGTTCCTTATCCACTAATCAACTGATGGACATTTAGGTTGTTTCTGTATCTTATCAACTGTAAATAATGTTCCAGTTAACATAAGGGTGCACATATCTGTTCAAGATCCCAATTTTTTGTTTTGGGTTAATTACCCAGAAGTAAGATTTCTATATCCTGCTGTAGTCTATTTGCATTTTATCAGGAAACTTGTTATTCATAACAGCTGCACCATTATACATTCTCATCAACATATATTCATATTGCAATTTCTTACATACATGTAACACTTTTTACATTTTGTTTTATTCATTTTTTGTAATAATCATAACAGGTATGAAGTGCTATCTCATTGTAGTTTTGACTGGTGTTTCTCTGTTGATTTGTGATGTTAAGAATATTTTCATATACCTGTTGGCCATTTTTATGTCTTTCTAGAGAAAAATGTCTGTTCAAGTTATTTGTCAAGTTCTTTTAAATCAGGATTTTTTTTTTTTTTGTATGAGTTGAAGGACTTAATCTTGTATTTTGTATATTAACCTTTAACAATTGCAAATATTTTAACTGCCTTTTTTCACTCTTTTGATTGTTGCATTTGTTGTTCAGAAGCTTTTAGTTATAAGTAGTCCCACTTGTCTATCATTGTTTTTATTGTCTTCAATTTTGCTGTCTTATACAAAAAAATCATTGCCAATGCCAATGTCATGAATATTATTCCTTATGTTTTCTTCTAAGAGTTTTACAATTTAGGTCTCTGCTTTAAGTCTTTAATTTATTTCGAGTTGATCTTTGTATATGATATAAAATATGTTTCTAATTTTATTTTTTATTATGGGAATATCCAATTTTCCCAATACCGGTTTTTGAAGAAACTATCCCATCTCTATTGTGTACTCTTGGCATCCTTGCAAAAGATCAGTTGATGGTATATTCAAGGGATTTTGTCTGGGGTCTGTTCTCTTTCATAGTTCTATATGTCTATGTTTATGGCAGTATCATATTATTTTAATTACTGTAGCTTACAGTAATATACAATATGCCATAATATGCAGTAGTATCTCCCTTATCTGTGGGTTTGTTTTCTACCATTTCAGTTACCTGCAGTAAACCACAGTTCCAAAATATTAAATAGAAGTTCAGAAATAAACAATTCATATGTTTTAAACTGTAAGTTTTTCTGAGTAATGTGATGGCATGTCACACTGTTCCAACCACCCTACCTGGGATATGAATCATCCGTGGATCCAGCATATCTACACTGTGGATACTACCCACCCATTAGTCACTTAGTAGCCTTCTCAGTCACTAGATGGAAAAATTATAATATATAGAGTGCGGTGTCATCTAAGGTTTTAGGCATCCACTGGAGATCTTGAAACATATCCCTCACAAATAAGAGGAAGCTGCTGTATTTTAAAGTCAGAAAGCATGTTGCCTTCAGCTTTGTTCTTTTTGTTCAACATTTTTGGACTATAAGGAATTATGCTTTCATATACATTTTATAATTTTTTGCTCTTATGTAAAAAGTGGCATGGGGATTTGAACAGAGATTTAACTGAACCTAGAGACTGCTCTTGCTCTGGGAATTATGACAATTTTAACAATATTAAGTCTGCCAATCCATGGACACAGGATATTTTACATTTATTTATGCTTTCTTTAATTTTTTTTATTAATGTTTTGCCTTGATCAGGTCTCAAGTCTTTTATTCCTTAGTTAAGTTTATTTCTAACAATTTAATTCTTTTTTATACTATTGTAGAAAAAATTACTTTCTTAATTTCCTTTTCAAAGAGTTTGTTTTTGGTGTACAGGAGGAACACAATTGTTTTTGCATTTTAATTTTATATCTTGCAATTTTACTGAATTCATTTATTAATTCTAACAGTTTTTGATAGAAATTTTAGGGTTTTCTACATATATGGTTATGTAATCCGAAAGAATGATAATTTTATTTCTTTCTTTCTTATTTAATGCCATTTAATTATTTATTTATTTTTAATTTTTTTCTTGCCTAATTGCCCTTGCTAGAAACTTTTAGTGGTATAATGAACAGAAGAGGAAAGAGTGGACATGAATGTCTTGTTTCTAAACTTTCAGTTTTTTACTGTTGAGTATGAAGTTAACTGTGGTCTTTTCACATATCACCTTAATTATGTCTTGGTAATTTTTTCTGTTGCTGGTTTTGGAGAGTTTTATAATGAAAGGTTGCTGAATTTGGTCAAACACTTTTTTTTTAACTTTTTTAAATATTTTTTTTTTTTTTTTTTTTTTTTTTTTTTTTTTATCCTTCATTCTCTTAGTGTTATATATCACATTTATTTATTTGTGTGTTAAACCATTCTTTTATCCCAGGGATAAATTATAGTTGGTTATGGTGAATGGTCCTTAAGTTATTGAATTTGGTTTGCCAGTGTTTTATTGAAGATTTTCACATTGTTTATCTGGGATATTGACCTGTGATTTTCTTTTTTTGTAGTGTCTTTTTCTTTGCCTGGCTTTGTTATTTTAGTAATGTTGTCCTCATAAAGCTAGTTTCAAATTCTTCCCTTACCATTTGTTTTTGGAAGATAATGAGAAGTATTGATGTTAATTCTTATTTAAACGTTTGAAAGAATTTACCAGTGAGGGTTTTCTTTGTTGGGAGGCTTCTGATACTTATTCATTCTCCTTATTGGTTATTGATCTGTTTAGATTTTCTATATGTTCATTAAGTTCTGGTAGTATTAAATCAAATTCAGCTTAAAGCTTCTTCCTTACATGTTTTAAGTTCAGCCTAAAAGTGTCTGTATACATTGTGAACTAAAACCTAAATGGAGCTGTAAACAGACTGTAGCCTACTTTTGTGACAGTCACTGAGTTTTGGCCAAAGATGGCCTATTGTTGAAGTTGTGTTCAAGTAAGGCAAACTGAAAGCTGTAACCAATCCGGCTGTCTCTGCACCTCAATTCCATTTTCTGTATTTCATTTTCCTTTTTATGTCCACAAATCTTCCCATGTGGCTGAGCTGGGAGTCTCTGAGCCTACACTGGCTCTGGAGGCTGCCCCATTCATGAATCGTTCTTCGCACAAACTCTTTTAAATTTAATTTGACTAAAGTTTTCTTTTTAAACAGTAGGTTGTTTTATTTTATTAAATTATTCATTTATTCTAGACTATTTCATTTCTTGCCAAATAATTTTTTACAGTAGTCTCTTATTTCTTATGATTTTTGTGGCATCAGTTGTAATGTCTGCTGTTTAAAATTTTATTTAACTGAGTCTTTCTCTTCTCTCACGGTCTAAGAGTTTTCAGTTTTTTATTTCAAAATCAAACTAATATGTCTTTTTTTAAAAAAAAATCTTGCTGTTTTCTATTCTCTATTTTACTTATTTCTGTTATAATCTTTGTTTTTCTTTCTTCCGCTAACCATGGGCTTAGTTTTTATTCCTTTTTTTAGTTCCTTGATGAGCAAAGGTAGGTTATTTATTTAAGATGTTTCTCCTTTTTTAATATAAGCATTTATTATTATAACCATCCCTCTTTATACCACTTTTTCTGAATCTCAGAAGTTTTAGAATTTTGCCATTTTGTTTGTCTCAAGATATTTTAATTTCCTTTTGATTATTTGATGCGTTGATTGTCCAATGATGTGCCCTTTTCATATATTCGTGAATTTTAATTTTCCTTCAGTTATTGATTTTAGTTTCACTCCAAATTGGTTGAAAAAGTTGTTCAGTATGATTTCAATCTTCCTAAATTTGTTAAAACTTGTTTCATGACTTAATATACTACCTATACTGCAAAGTCTTCTGTGGATGCTTAAGTAGAATGCATCTTCTACTGCTGTTGGGTGGGATGTTTTTGATATGTCTGTTTGATCCATTTGATTAATAATGTTATTCAAAGCCAGTGTTTACTTACTGATTTTCTCTCGGTGCATTATATCTATTATTGAAAGTGGAATATTGAAGCCTCTTACTTTTAGTGTATTTCTGTCTCTTTCTTCAGTCTGTTAATGTTTGTTTTATATATCTAGGTGCACGATGTTTAGTGAATATATACTTACAGTCAATTGTTATATGTTCAAAATGAATGGACTGTTCTATCATTAGTATCATCCTTCTTAGTCTGTAGTGATTTTTTTTCTTAAAATCTATTTTGTCTGATAAAACTATAGCTATCCCTGCCTTCTTTTGATTACAGTATTGGATGAATTATTTTAATGCTTAATATAGCATCTCTATCCTTGTGTTTTATAAAATGTCCAGCTAAGGTAGAAAAGTCATCACAAGTAGAAAGAGGGATTTTAAATAATTGAGACAGTGTGATGGATGAAGGATTAGAGAACTATCAAGTTGTGTGGGGGTTGGGGGGAGGCAAAATAATCTAGATGGAGGAGATCCAAGGGAGCATGCAAGATAATAATTCTAACTACTTTATGGAAGAAAGGATAAAACAACTCAAGGGGGAAGTACTTTAAAATAGTGTTACCATTTTGACTAAAATCATATAGCTTTATATTTTCTTTGAATTTTACCCTGGAATTAAACTTAGTGTAAATAATTAAAAAGTAATATCTATGCAAATGACAGACACATTATTGTCTATCTTGTCAGAATTCAAAATACTCAGTTTTGTAATACAATGTAATACCCCTTACAGAATTCTATGCACATGTACTTTATTTGTGTCTGCATTTGTCTTGAGTTACTAATGTTCCAAAACCACACATGCATGGAATAAATACATTATCATAAAATAGCAAAACTATTCTTTTTTTTTTAATTTTTTTTTTTTTTTTTTTTTTTTTTTT
>NW_016804590.1:0-2367 GCF_001698545.2 Rhinopithecus bieti | reverse complement strand
CTTCTCAAGTAAGTGATAAAGTTTTCTAATTTAGTCTAAGTAGTCTTTAGAAGTGTTTTTTTAAAATCTTTTATATATGTGTATATATATATATGCTATAAAATAAGCAATGTGCATATGGTTGAACTGTTTTCAGATAATTGCAATACATCTAAGGGATTTCTTTGCATTATTGAGTTATATTAAATTGAACAGATATTTAACTTTTAAAACTATTTTCTACTGATGGGAATTCACATTGTTTCCACTTTTATATTAAAAATATTCTGTAATTGTATACTGGGAAAATGGTACAGTAGAAAGAACCAGAAATCTGAATTCACATCCAGAAAATAATTACACAGACAGAATCTGTCTGATGATTCTGGAACTCTGGAGTCTATGGATACCTTGCAACTTCCAGGGGAAAGCTAGCACACTACATTGCAGGTCATTTTGGTCAAATTCAGCTCTTAGTTCAGCAATGGCTCCCCAGCTTTCATTCCCATAGCAGAAAACCGCACATGTTCCTGATACAAGTTGGCAAGTTGATTGTGGAAACCAAGGTGGGTGTTTAAAATCCTGCTTTTTAAATATTAGGAATCTATGTTCTGATCACTGATTGCTGCTTCTGATTACAGAGGTACAGACACAGATGCATGTAACCATTATAGCTGCAACTGCTCACATTTTTGCAAGTTTCTCGCCCTCTGGCAGAAGTGATTTTCTGGGGAATTAAAGAGTCAAGAATTTTTTCTTTTTTTCCTTTTGAGAATTAGACATTAGAAACTATAATATTCAAAATTAACAGTTTACATGGCAGAAGGAGTAGACATTGTGGAGAAGGTTAGAAAATCATGGTGCTTGTCCAGAGGAAGATATAGGACCCAAAAGACTGAAAATGAAAATATTAGGTTTACACCACAGACTGATACTGCTGCGGGAAGTCAGGGACCCAGAACAGAGGGACTGGCTGAAGCCGTGGCAGAAGAACATAAATTGTGAAGATTTCATGGACATTTATTAGTTCCCAGAATTAATACTTTTATTTCTCATGCCTGTCTTTACTGCAATCTCTGAACATACATTGTGAAGATTTCATTGACATGTATCACTTCCCCAGTCAATTCTCTTATAATTTCCTATGCCTGTCTTTGCTTTAATCTCTTAATCCTATCATCTTCTTAAGCTGAGGATGTATGTCGCCTCAGGACTCTGAAATGATTGTGTTAACTGTACAAATTGTCTGTAAAACATGTGTGTTTGAACAATATGAAATCAGGGCACCCTGAAAAAGAACATAACAACAGCAATCTTCAGGAAACAAGGAAAGATAACCATAAGGTCTGACTGCCTGTGGGGTTGGGCAGAATAGAGCTATATTTTTCTTCTCACAGACAGCCTGTAAATGGACATGTGAGCAGGAGAAATACCTCTGAATTCTTTTCCCAGAAAGGAATATTAATAATTGATAACCCTGGGGAAAGAATGCATTCCCAGGAGTAGGTCTATGGATGGCCACTCTGGGATTGTCTGTCTTATGTGGTTGAAGATAAGGGATAAAATATGCCCTGGTCTCCTGAAGTGCCCTCAGGCTTGCCAGGATTGGGAAATTCCAGCCTGGTGAATTCTAGTCAGACCAGTTGTCTGCTCTCGAACCCTGTTTCCTGTTAAGATGTTTATCAAGAGAATGCATGCCCAGCAGGACATGAACCTCATCAGTAATTCTAATTTCGCTCTTTCCCTTGTGATCGTTTATTGCCTTTTGAAGAATGTGATCTCTGTGACCTACTCCATATTTGTACTCCCCTCCCCTTTTGAAATCCTTAATAAAAACTTGCTGGCTTTGCAGCTCAGGGGTCCCATCATGGTCCTACAAATATGTGATGGCACGCCCCCAGAGGCCCAGCTGTAAAATTTATCTCTTTGTACTCTTTCTCTTTATTTTTTAGACTGGCCAACTGTTGGGGTCTGCGTGTTTCCTAAACAAAGGAATGAACACACAAGACAACACAAGACAAGACAAACATGGCGGCCGCTCCAAACGACACTCTCCGCTTTATTTTATACAGTCTTTTGTGGAATGTTACCAAGTCACAAGACACATTGTTGTTTTCTGACCTTTCCCCGACTTTCTGGATTATCAAGATGTTTACACATAAACAAGCCCCAGGGTCTGCTGTTTGCAACTGGCTCCTTTGTCCTCCCTGTTTGCAGGGAAGGAACGCCCTGCTTCATTTGCAAGACCAGGACTTATCAGGAACGTCTCATTTGCGAGCACATAGTCCTGTACATTTCCTCTTTCCTTATTTACAAGTTTGAATTTCTTTCAAAACCATCATTACATGTTGGGCTCACTGGGATTCGATGTTTGCCCTTTGGCACTGT
>NW_016804589.1:0-1847 GCF_001698545.2 Rhinopithecus bieti | reverse complement strand
ACCTGCTCCCCACACCCTTACCCGACCCCACAACTTCACCTACTCCATACACCCCTCCCTGACCTCACAACCTCCACCTCCACCTGCTCCCCACACCCCTCCCCGACCTCACAGCCTCCACCTCCACCTGCTTCACACACCCTTGCCTGACCGCACAACCTCCACCTCCACCTGCCCAAACCTTCAAGCCCCAGGGCAAATGTCACCTCTTTTCCTGGAAGCCTTTCCGGAAGTCCCCTGCCTCCCAGTCCCAGCCCACAGTGGGTTCTCCCTCGTCCAGGCCCTGGGGACCTTTGGGCTGGACCCATCTTTCTAACGCCTGTTGAATCCTCACCTCCTATGTTTCCCCAGTGCCCCAAGCAGAGCTGGGCATGGAGCAAATGCTCAGGGAGGCTGTGGGATGAGCAGGTGAAATGGATGGAAGGATGGACGGACAGATGGATGGATGGATGGATGGATGGAGCCCAACACCAGCTCTCAGGTCCTAGACAGATGGTCCAACACCAGAGAGGTGGCCTCTCTCAAGCAGGTGTGGTCACCATTCCTGGGGATATAACCTCCCCTCCTGCTTCTAGAGCAGCCTGGAATATCCTTTGATGCTGTATCGTCTTCCCTGACCCTTCCAAGGGAGAAGAAAACATTGGCCCATGGTAGAGACGGGGAGCCTGGGATCAGGGAGGTACACAAGCCCAAGATCACACAGCAAGCAGGGCTCCCCTGGGGCCAAAACTGACCCCTGCTCCCTCCACCCAGCCTCGAGCCCCTCCTCCCACTGCTCTGGATCCCATCCCACTGACATGGGCACAGGGTCATGACTAGGGTGGGGGGTCATGCCTGGGGCCTGACACGCACCAGTGTGGCCACAGCCCACCCCCTGCCTGCTGTGGCTGCCACACAAGCCAGCCATTCTTGGCAAGACAAAAGCCGGCTGGGGCAGGGTGGCTCTGGTGCCTCCCTGGTGGGTGTCTGGACTCTGCAGGACGTCAGTAAGTGGATCCTGGTGGCTGCGCTCTGATACTGGGGGCTCTGCAAATCAGATTAGCCCCATCCAGCCCCACGGCCCAGCTGGCCTGGGACAGAAGCACCAGAAAGAGGCGCAGCTGCCAGGCCCAGTCCTGCTGTCCTCCTGGTGCGGACAAGCCCTGGCCCCCAGGCTGAGGCCTCTCGCTGTTCCTGCTGTGGGCTCGAGGGTGTGCCCCCTCTCCTTTCTGGACCCCCGGACCCATCTGTAAGACCAACAGTTAGAGAGACCCTCTGAGGCCTTCTGGAGGTGGGGTCTGGAAATGCCCCCAGGGCAGGGCAGGCACATAGTGCCTAGGCACTGGGAATTCACCCTCAGGACAGCCCTCCCCCAGGCCCCAGGCCCTGTGCCGGCTCAGAGGCCAGAGACAGGCCTGCCAGGTCTTCTCACCCTGAGACCTATGCTCCCCAGGGCTGGGCATTTGAGAGACAGAGTCAGAGAGGCGCCTTTGAGCCCTCTGTGTGTTTGCACATCCACCCATCCATCCTTCCATCCAAACCTCTACCAACCAATGTTGATCAAGCACTTGATCTACACAGGCACTGCTCTAGGCCCTGGGGTACAGCCAAGAATCACATCACGGTCCTGCTGTCAAGTAGCTGACATTCAGCACCTTCCCAGCCACCTGCATGCCTCTGTGCGTATGTGTCCGTCCATCCATCCATTAGATCATCTGTTGGTCCATCTGTCCATTCACCTGTCCATCCATCCATCCATCCATCCATCCATCCATCCATCCATCCGTCCATCTATCTGTCCATCCATCCATCCATTCATCTGTCCATCTGTCCGTGCATTCATCTATCCATCCATCCATCCATCCATC
>NW_016804588.1:0-680 GCF_001698545.2 Rhinopithecus bieti | reverse complement strand
CAACTGACGTGCCTTGGCTAGTGCAAAGAGTAAAACAGTTATTTTAACTGTGTTTGTTTGATTAGCTTGGAATCTAACAAACATTCTGTAAGAAGTCACTATCAAAGATAGGAGAAACAGATAGCCTGGCACTTCCTTCCTTACCAATGAAATGTTATGCATTTCAGTACTTTCTACGCAAAGAAAAGCAATATTGTATGAGAGTAATTAAAGTGTTCACAATTAGGTTCATACTCTGGTTCCTCTTCAGATCATATACATCTTTTGTCTTTTACTAAAGATTTCCGTGGAAAGGAACAATTCTGAGTTTCTGACTAAGTTTTGTTTTGTTTTGAGATGGAGTCTTGCTCTGTTGCCCAGGCTGGAGTGCAGTGGTGTGATCTTGGCTTACTGCAACCTCTGCCTCTCGGGTTCAAGCCATTCTTCTGCCTCAGCCTCCCAAGTAGCTGGGACTACAGGCACTTACCACCATGCCAGGCTAATTTTTGTATTTTTAGTAGAGACAGGGTTTCACCATGTTGGCCAGTCTGGTCTTGAACTCCTGACCTCAGGTGATCCGCCCCCCTCGGCCTCCCAAAGTGTTGGGATTACAGGCGTGAGCCACTGTGCCCGGCCTGACCAAGTTTTTGAGGCCTTGCATATGTGGCACTTATTTTTATTTATTTTTTATTTTATTTATT
>NW_016804587.1:105875-109450 GCF_001698545.2 Rhinopithecus bieti | reverse complement strand
AGAACAAAAGACAAAGACCACATGATTATTTCAATCAATGCAGAAAAGGCTTTTGATGAAATTCAACATCCCTTCATGTTAAAAACTCTCAATAAACTGGTACTGAAGGAACATACCTCAAAATAATAAGATTCATATATATCAAACTCACAGCTAATATCACACTAAATGGGCAAAAGCTATAGGCATTTCCCTTGCAAACTGGCACAAAACAAGCACACCCTCTCTTACCATTCTTATTCAACATAGTATTGGAAGTTCTGACCAGGGCAATGAGGCAAGAGAAAGAAATAAAGGGTATTCAAATAAAAAGAGAGGAAGTTAAATTATCTTCGCAGATGGCATTATCCTATATCTAGAAAACCTTATCATCTTAGCCCAAAAGCTCCTTAAGCTGACAAGTAACTTTAGCAACGTCCAACGTCTCTAGATAGAAAATCAATGTGCAAAAATCGCTAGCATTCCCATACGCCAACAGGCGAGAGTTCAATCTTGAATGAACTCTCATTCACAATTGCTATGAAAAAAATAAAATAAGGAAAGTAAAGGACATCTTCAAAGAGAACTACAAAGCACTGCTCACAGAAATCAGAGAGAAAACAAAGAAATGGAAAACATGTTATGTTCATAGATAGAAATAATATCGTAAAATGGCCATACTGCCTTAAGTAATTTATAGAGTCAATGCTATTCCCATTAAACTACCACTGACATTCTTCACAGAATTAGAACAAAACTATTTTAAAATGCATATGGAACCAAAAAGGACCCTGAATGACCATGACAATCCAAAGCAAAACAAACAAAGCTGGAGACATCATATTACCTGACTTGAAATTACACTACAATTTAAATTAAACTATAGTAAACCAAGCAGCATGGTACTGGTACAAGAACAGACACATAGACCAGCGGAACAGAATAGAAAACTCAAACCTGACAAAAACAAACAATGAGGAAAGGATTTCCTATTTAATAAATGGTGCTGGGAGAAATGGCAAGTCATATGCAGAAAATTGAACCTGGACCCCTTCCTTACACTATATACAAAAATTAACTCAACATGAATTAAAGGCTTAAATGTAAAACCCAAAACTATAAAAACCCTAGAAGAAAATCTAGGCAATACCATTCAGGACAGAGGCATGGGCAAAGACTTCATCACGAAAATGCCAAAAGCAATCGGAACAAAAGCAAAAATTAACAAGTGGTATTTAATTAAATTAAAGAGCTTCTGCACAGGAAATGAAACTACTATCAGAGTGAACAGACCACCTAGAGAATGGGGGGAATGTTTTGCAATGTATCTATCTGACAAAGGTCTAGTATCCAGTGTCTAGTAGAAACTTAAATAAATTTACAAGAAAAAAAAGAAAACATTAGAAAGAGGGCAAAGAACATGAACAGACGTTTCTCAAAAGAAGACATTCATGTGGCCAACAAACATGACAAAAAGCTCAACATCACTGATCATTAGAGATATGCAAATCAAAACCACAGTGAGATACTAATATGGTTTGGCTATGTCCCCACCCAAATCTCATCTTGAATTATGGCTCCCATAATCTCCACGTGTTGTGGACGGAACCCAGTGGAAAGTAATTGAATCATGGGGCGGGTTTTTTTTCCATGCTGTTCTCATGTGGAAGAAATTTCATCAGATCTGATGGTTTGATAGAGGAAGTTTCCCTGCACTTGCTCTCTCACATTGTCTGCCACCATGTAAGACAAGCCTTTGCTCCTCCTTTGCCTTCCACCCTGATTGTAAGGCCTCCTAAGCCATTCAGAACTGTAAGTGCATTAAACCTTTTATTCTTTATAGATTATCCAGTCTCATTTATTTCTTCATAGTAGTATGAAAATGGACTAATACAGATACCATTTCACACCAGGCAGAATAGCTATTATTAAAATGTAAAAAGATGCTGCCAAGGTTGCTGAGAATAAGGAATGCCTTTACACTGTTGGTGGGAGTGTAAATTATTTCAGCTACTGTGGAAGACAGTGTTTCAATTCCTCAAAGATCTAGAGGCAGAAATACAATTTGACCCAGCAATTCATTACTCAGTATATACCCAAGGAAATATAAATCATTCTATTATAAAGATACATGCACACGTATGTTCATTGTAGCACTATTCACAATAAGAAAGACATAGAAAAAACCCAAATGACCATCAGTAGTAGACTGGATAAAGAAAAGATGGTACATATATACACTATGGAATACTATGCAGCCATAAAAAGGAATGAGATTATGTCCTTTGTAGGGACATCGATTGAGGTGGAAGGCATTATCCTCAGCAAACCAATGCACAAACAGAAAACCAAACACCACAGGTTCTCACTTATAAGTGAGAGCTGAGGGCCGGGCATGGTGGCTCATGCCTGTAATCTTAGCACTTTGGGGAGCTGAGGAGGGCAGATCATAAGGTCAGGAGTTCAAGACCAGCCTGGCTGACATGGTGAAACCCCATCTCCACTAAAAATACAAAAATTAGCTGGACAGGGTGGCACGTTCCTGTAATCCCAACTACAGGGTCATGAGGCTGAGGCAGGAGAATTACTTGAACCCAGGAGGCAGAGGTTACAGTGAGCCGAGATCGCACCACTGCACTCCAGCCTGGGCAACAGAGAAAGACCCTGCCTCGGAAAAAATAATAATATTAATAAGTGGGAGCTGAATGATGAGAACACAGATACATGGCAGGGAACAACACACACTGGGGCCTGGTGGAGCCTTGGTGTTGGGGGAGTGAGAGCATCAGGAAAAATAGCTAATGGATGCTGGGTCGAATACCTAGGTGATGGGATGATCTGTGTATAAAACAACAATGGCACATGTTTACCTATGTAACAAACCTGCACATCCTGCACATATACCCCTGAACTCAAAATAAAAGTTGAAAAAAAAGGAAAGAAGAAAAGTCTAAAAAAATTAAAAGCAATAAAAATATTTCTCCTTTTTCTCAGTATGTTTATACATTCCTTTAAGGCTTTCTTCACATTTGTAATAGCCATTTTATGGTTTTTTTTTTTTTCTGTTTATTTTATCATGTTTGTTTTTTCTGTGTTCATTTCTTTTCTGTGATTTTCCCCTTGGTTATATGTTACATTTTCCTGCTTCATCACACATCTTCTAATTATGAATAGGTTGCTTGATAATGTCACATTATTGGTTGTCTGGATTTTGCTTTATTTCTTTAAGGAGTTGATATAAGATTTTGTGCATCAGCTCCATTCTTTTAAGGTTTGTTTTTAAGTGTTGTTACCATGAGTCAGAAGTATGCTTTACTCTGAGGACATTTTAGTTCTACTTTTTAGAAATAGCCATTCTGGTGTGTTCACTGAATGCCTAGGTGCTAAACGAGTTTCTTCCACTCTAGCTACTGAAAATGCTTCTTAGGCCTACGTGAGTTCTGGGAATTGTTCAGCATACAGTTGTCTCCCAGTTGCTCTCTGTCTAGCCTTGTGGAATTTCACCCTGTTCATGTTCAGCTTAACATTTAGTGAAAGACCCAAGGGAATCCGTATGTACATCTTTGAATCTGTCTTTTTTTTTTTTTTTTTTTTTT
>NW_016804587.1:100266-103085 GCF_001698545.2 Rhinopithecus bieti | reverse complement strand
CTCAGTCACCCAGGCTCGAGTGCAGGGGCCGGACCTCAGATCATTCCAAGCTCTGCCTCCCGGGTTTATGTCATTCTCCTGCCTTAGCCTCCTGAGTAGCTGGGACTACAGGCACCTGCCACCTCCCCGGCTAGTTTTTTGTATTTTTTAGTAGAGACGGGGTTTCACCGTGTTAGCCAGGATGGTCTCGATCTCCTGACCTCGTGATCCGCCCGTCTCGGCCTCCCAAAGTGCTGGGATTACAGGTGCGAGCCACCGCGCCCGGCCTTAATGCCTATTTTTAAGGGTTTAAAAAGGACCAATACATCAATATGGTTTGGGATTAGACTAGAATTTTCAGATACCTTAAACTTGAGTTTATAAAATTGGGACAGTTGATTAAGTGATTCATTCAACCGAATTCATCAAGCCCTCACTATGAGTCAAGCACTGTTCTACTGCTGATAATATAGTAGCACACAATAGTTACGGTTTCTGTCACAGAGTTTATAATCTACGATTGGGGAAGAGTTAAAGTAAAACACACAGTGAATACAATATTTGAGGTGGTGATGAGTGGCATACTGAAAATTTAAGGAGAGTCGTTTGGAGTGCTATTTTACATGGGATGATAAGGTAAAAGCTCTCTGATACAGAGAGATTTGCACAGAGACTTGCACTAAATGAAGGAGTTGGTCATGCTGATATTTGAGTAAAGAGTTTTTCCAGAGAGATGGAATAGCAAGGGCAAAGGACTTGAGATAGAAGTATGTTTGCTGTTTTTATGGAATGCTAATGGGACATTGTAACTTGAGAAAAATAATTAAAGAAGGGAAGAGTAAAAGACGAAGTCAGAGAAATAGTGGGAACACAGATCTGTAGGGCATTTTAGGACAAAATAGGGCTTTTTTGCTTATACTTTTATCTAATTTGGAATCCATTGATGATTCTGAGCACAAATATCACATGACTTGACTTATATTTTAAGAATGGTTCTGTTTCTTGAACATGGAGGAGTGCACATTAAGAGTCAAGGACACCAATGGGGAGACTGTGCGGCAGTCAAGGTGAGAGGTTATGGATGTATAATGACATCTAGGTCAAGATTGGAGTGTCAGTGGAGATGAGAAGTGGGGGATTTTGACCACCATAGTAATCTTTCTATAATTTGAACCTGACTTATTTCTCCAGTGTCAGTTCCTATTATATCTTTTCCAATGATAACAATATTAATATTAATGCTAATAGAAAGTATTAATTGAGCAAATACTGTGTTCCAATTCTAAGTAGTGAGAAGAGGCAAAGAGATGTCTTTTTCACATAATGTCTCGTGTTAGAATGTCTTGTGTTAGACTATTGTATATAAGCCTGTCCTATTCACATGAGAATATGATCGCCTCAGGGATAAGATACATGTCTTACTCATCTTTAAAAATCCTATAGTACATGGAATAGTGCCCTGAACATAGTATTTACTTAATAAATCTTTGTTGTGTTTGCTCATAAAGATGGTGAGGGGCCGGGTGCGGTGGCTCATGCCTGTAATCCTAGCACTTTGGGATGTTGAGGTAGGTGGATCACCTGAGGTCAGGAGTTGGAGACCAGCCTGGCCAACATGATGAAACCCCATCTCATATATATGAAATTAACCAGGTGTGGTGGCACATGCTTGTAATCCCAGCTACAAGGGAAGGCTGAGGTAGGAGAATTGCTTGAACCCTGGAGGTGGAGGTTGCAGTGAGCCAAGGTCATGCATTGCACTCCAACCTGGGTGACAAGAGTGAGACATTGTCTCAAAAAAACAACAAACAAAAAAACATTGTGAGAAGATTTATAAAATTTCCCACCCTAACCATGTTAAAACAGAAGATGACCATAGCAAAAAATGATGTGAACCCAGGGAAATCAGGGACTGTCATTATTATCCAATTTCACACAGTTTAATAATGGGAACAGAATGCTAGCTATTTTCCCAGTTTCCCGTCTTAATAGGCTCACACAGCAACATTTAACTCTCCTCCATAGTACCTAACACAGTTACAATTTCATAATTATTTATGTAAGTTTTATTTCAATCTCTGTAACCTCCACATGATTCGAAACTGTATGAAAACAGAAATCAAAACCGTACTTTCAACACTCTATCTTTAAGCTTAGCAAAATACTTGGCCTATCATAAGCACTTGATATTTATTAAAATTGAAAAGGTAACAGTAGTAAGTTTTACTGTGTGCTAAAATCTCTTCCAATTACTTTACACAGATTAACTCATTTAGTATTTACCACAAATTTATTAAGCAGATATTATTATTTTCATTTTATTGCTTTGAATGAATTCTTAATTGATATATTCATTTTATTACCATAAATGAATTAATGAAAATAATAATGATCTCTACTGTACGGGAGGTTATGCCCATAGCGCAGTCAACCAGCTCCCATACACACCCTCTGTACCCATCCCCCAGCCCCTTGCAAAGGTGATCTTTCTCCTAAGCATAGCAAAAACTCCCAGCATAGGCTGTCGCCTTCTGAGAACTTACTGAATTGTTTGCTTTTCAACTGATTCTTTGTTTCACCTATGTGATTCCAAAAGCAATGATCTGATGAGTTTATTAAACCAATCAGCATGTCTGATTAAATTAATAAAATTTGTTTCGCAATTTATTGATGTAGCCTAAGAAGAAGATTTCAATGAAAAGAAATATACACTTGTGACCAAATTTACAGGTCAAAGTCTCTTCCGATGATATCATTATTACCTATGAATTCAGCTCTTTTGTGCCATTAGCAACGTAATACTTTCTCTTGGATATTTATTTTCACATATTAATTCACAC
>NW_016804587.1:90722-97178 GCF_001698545.2 Rhinopithecus bieti | reverse complement strand
AATAAATAAAAATATTATTTTATATTATAATAATATTATAATCAGGAGGTTAGTTACATTAATTTACATTGCAGTGAAGCAGAATACTTCCCCGACCCTTTTGCAGGACTTGCAACAGGGGTGTCTTGGTTACTTAGTCTGCTGTTCTCAACTCCTCGTGGGAGGGAGCATGTGAGCAAATGAGGCTGGAACTGGAGTGCATGAGTACTGGAACTGGCTGGCTGTTTTGGTGCCGGCGATAGCGAACTCCATGTGGTCCCTGCGGCAGCATCCAGGTGGGGATGCCAATGACCCTCGAAGCCCCAGAGGGCATGTTACAGCACTCTTCTAGTTCTGCCATCCATGGACAGCTTAATTGTTTACAGCTCAGTGGGCCTGAGGCTGCCCTCTGCCAATGAGGGCAAAGGGCCAGTGTGACAGCCTATTATGTCCACACTCATGGCTCCTGAGCTCTTGTCTGGCATCCAGGAAAAATGAGGTCATACAAATGAATTGAAGGATGGCAAATGCAGGGAATTTTATTGACAATGAAACTGGCTCTCATGGAGAAGGGGAGCTGAAAAGGGGGCAAGGTGGGAAGGTAATCATCCCCAAAGTCTGACCATCTCCAGCTGGATTGTTCTCTGAAGTTACACCATCAAGCTATCCCTCTGAAGCCAAGCTGCTTCTCTCCAATGTCCAGCCATAGTCCCTGACATCCAGCTGCTTCTCCTTTCTGCCAGCTGAGTCTGGGGTCTTTATAAACACAGGATGGGATGGAGTAGGGGCATGGTGGTTTAGGGTAACAAAACATTTGAGCCAGAAAACAGGGACATACTTCTGATTTTGGGCTGAATTCTCAGGCTTTTTGGCTTGAAGGTGGGACTTCGCCAGGGACCCACCTTGTCTGCCTAGAATTTCTGTTTCCTGTTGCTGTTATTTCCCCCTTCTGAAAAGGCACATCTAACTGATGTTAGAATACAGACAATGACTGATCTTAGCTACTTCCTGCTGATAGGGATCATTGTTTTGGGGAGAACAGCAGTCAGATTCCTTCCAGAGGTCTGCCTAAGGGTCCCTGGCAAAAGACAGCCATCATTTGAGGCTCCAGTTGCCTAACTGTTTGGAGTTTGATGGTGAGAAGAAACCAGTTTTACAAGGTTAAGTATGCATTAATCAAATATGTGTATGATACAAAAGGAATTAAAGCTAAGAATCTAGTGCCAAAGATTACAGAAGTAAGAAGTAAAATATACTGTTAATTCTGAAAACAATATTATACCCTGTGGTGTACAACAGAATGAAGGTAAGAACAGCAAGCATAGGCAAAACTATAAAGAGGATATCCATGGAAGGTAAATTATTAACACTTTCGTTTTGTGAATTTTAGCTTGAGGTCCCTGATCTCTTCACACTGGTATTTTGGGTGCTCTTTTGGGCTGATAGAGGTAACTCCATCGGCTCCCCAGGCCTTTATTCAGGTATAATGAATGCAATAATATATTCCAGTGACCTTCATTGCCATAGGAATAGAAAGAAGTACAGTGTGAGGTCCCTCCCAATCTGGGCTTATGGAGGGAGAAAGGGAAGGAACTAACCTGAGAATAAAGGAACTTTGAGACATCTGTTGACAGTGCCTGCCCAAATAAGTGGGAGCGGTCTCAGAATCCCTGAGGTAACATGGTCACATTTAACTGGATGGTTTGGTGAAGGATTCTCAAATGCAAACATATACTGGGAGTTTGGGTGTACTGCTATGCAGGAGAAGGCATCCTTTAGGTCCAGGACTGTGAACCATTTAGTCCCCTCAAGTATTTGGGCTAGTAGGGTATATGGATTGGGAAACACTGTGTATATTGGAACCACAGGCTCATTAATGAGGCAGAGGTCCTGAACTAGTCTCCATTCCCTGTTGGGTTTTTGTACCCCCAATATTGGGGTATTACAAGGGTTGTTTCAGGGTTTGAGGAGGCCCTGTCACCTTAAATTATCAATGGTGGCTTCTAGTTCTTTCCTAATGTCTGGTTTCAAGGGATATTGTTTCTGGTTAGGAAAGGAAGTGGTATTCTTAAGGTGGATCCAGACCCGTATGGCAGGTGTGGCCTGGACGATTTTCCCTTGAATTGCCCAAACTTCTGGGTCATAACCAGACTCCACTAGGGGGAGACAAAGAGTTTTTTCCTAGGGCCATCAGGGCAGTGGTCCCCATATGGGCCAAAATATCCCTGCCCAACAGAGGAGTTGGGCTTTGAGGCATAATTAGAAAGGCATGGGCAAACAAGAGGTCTCCCCAATCACAAATAAAAGGGTTTTGAAAAACATCGGGTTAAAGGTCTTTCCTAAGACACCCCTCATGGTCATGCTAAGAGAAGACAGGGAGTCCAGATTGAAGAGGAGAACTGAGAGACCAGCACCAGTATTCAAAAGGAGGTCCAGTTTTTTTCCTTCGATTTCCAGAATTACCCAGGGCTCCTTGATGGTAATGATGGTCTGGACCACCGGAGCTGGAGAGAGGAGTCCCAGGTCCTGATGGACCATTTGGGAGATTGGCTCTGGATGCAGTGACCAGCATCCCAGGGACAGTCCACATTCCTGTGGTCCCCATTGCAGATTGGACAGGGTCTAGGTGGTTTCCTCAAGCTGCCCGGGCAATCCTTCCTAAAATGCTCTGGCTTACCGCATCTGTAGCAGTTAACAGGTGCACCTTGGGGATTCTGGGATTTGTGGGCTTGCATGGTGGCCTCTGCCTCTTTCCTGTGTCTCCTTTCTCTCTCCTGGGCCTCCTTATCTCTATTATAAAAGACCGAGGTGGCCCCTTTCAGGAGGTTCTCAAAGGACTATCTGGTCTCAGGGCCTGTTTCTGCAGCTTCCTCCTGATATCAGGGGCTGCTTGAGTAATAAACTTATCCTTTTGGATTAGTTGTCCCTCAGTCAAATCAGTAGATGGAGAAGTGTGCTTTACCAAGGTTTTCCTTAACCTTTCCAGGAAGGCAGTGGGATGGATAGCTTGGTATAACTGAGAGGCTTAGTTCTAGTCCTGCATAAGCCCCCCACCTATGTACACCTGAAAGTGTCTCCTCTTTCCTTCTTCCATCTTGTCATTGGATTCCCATTTATGGTCATCTAATGGTACTTCTTCTTTTCCAGTTGGGTAACATTTGACCCGTTCCCTGACAGTACATGTGATACAAAGCTCATCCCCAAATCTCTCTACCACTTGCAGATTGGCCTGCTTCTCAGTGTTAGTCAAGATTTGATTCAAAAGTAACGTAACATCTTTCCAGGAGAGTTCAAATACTTGGGTTGAATTCTGGAAATCCTCTATATATCTATCAGGGTCATCTGAAAACTTGCCAAAATCCCCCTTAATTTGCCTTAATTCCTGTAGAGAGAAGGGGACCTGGACTTTACTGGGGCCAAACTTACCAAGCATCCATAGGAGGCGCAAGAGTGGGACTGGGAATTGTCTAGGCTGAGGATTGCTAGGAAGCGGCAAGCGAGAGAAAGAAACTGGATAGGGACAACAGAGTGGACTCTGAGGAACAGGGCTGGAGGAAGCTGGCTCTATTGCTGGATGTGCCTCTAGGGTTTACTTCTTTAGTTCCCTGGGATTGCCCCGGCAGCCTTTCCTGAGATGGGAAACAGGAGGTCTGGATAAATCCTACACTGTCAGCAAAGGTCTGGATTACCCTGCGTGGTAAGGAAAGCCTACACATATGGGGCCTTGGACTATTTGCCCTCATGTTTACAAAAAAGGTCCAACTGTAGGATGGTATCAAAATGAATAGTTCCTTCCTGAGGCCAAGACAGTCCTTCCTGCAGATCATAATTTGGTCAAACTTTTGTGCAAAATGCTATGAGGCATTTTTCTTCCAGAGTCTGAGTGACAAAGCAGTCCTGTGATTCAGGAAACACTCCAGAGGATTATAGACTGAGGATGGTGAAGATAAGATAATTGATTGCCCATTTTGAAAGAGAGAAAAACAGGCATCCCTCATATCCCTTGCCTCTTTTACAGAAAACTCAGGCTGTGAGGGAGTCCCCCTTTTCTCTTCTGCCTTTTTATCCTCGAGTCCCGGTGATCTTAGATGGTTGCCACCCACGGGCGCCACTGTGGCCTGCACTGGTGAAGCAGGGAGGGCCTAGAGAATAGGAATTATCCACACTCACCTTTTCCTCTATTCTCCCTATTGTTGGCAACCTTTGTGTTCCCTAGGCCTTATCTATATATGACAAGGAACATGGCCTCCTTCCGTGAAGCAGGTGCTTAATCAACAGGAATTAGTCTTGCCCATTTACTCTGTGCCTGTTGCCTGGCTTTGGATCCCTCAGATCTGGTTTTCCTTTCTAGGGCTTCAACCAAAGTTTGTAAATGAGTTTGGGACAAAAAGGTGTCTCGGGGGGTACATGAATTTATTTTAAGTCCCAGACAGACTTTGCCAAATTTGCAGTTATTAGCCGGTGGGATGGCTCCTCTGTTGCTTTCCTATCATAAGCAGAGTGCAGGGATTGGAAAAGAAACCTCACATAGAAAAGGAAAAAGAAAAAAAAAATCAGTTAAGGTCCAGAAGAACCTCTTGCTCTATGCAAATGGATTCTTTAAATCACTGTATCCTTCCTCTGGCTCGGACAAAGCTGGACTTCTTGCCCAGGGAGGAAAGACCTTATGGGCACATGGCAGGAGGGGATGGCAAGTGGGAAAGGCTGGCCAACCAGCCCCGTGAGGCCCCTGGCCCCTGAGACTGCCCTGGGGCCTGGGCAGCAGCCACAGTTCTCTCCCACACTGCATGACCATTGCAAACATACACCTCGCCCCACATTCGCAGACACGGGTGCATGCTGTGGATATGCCCAAGCACCCCATGCAGGAGGGAAGGGGGTGAGGAGGGGAGCCACCATGCACCCTGAGTGCCAGGGGATCTTTGGGTAGAGGTGGGGATAGCACCTCTATGAATGAATGGATATCACATTGTTCTAAATTGCGTATCTGGTGGAGAGGCCAAACACTCATTTTACCCAGTAACATTTCTGCAGTTTGTAACAAGACCCTTATCAATAATATTCAGAACGATGTCATAACATAGCAATTTAATAGCTGGAAAGTTATCATTAAAAATTCAAGTGTAGAGCAGCAAACAAAATTTAATCAGGAAATTCATTACCGACTTCAAATGATTTGAAATAAAATAATTTTCCTTCTGTCCATTCAATTCTACTCAGAGTATATAAATGTAAACAAAATATAGAAACGACTCTGTGAATACACACACAAAAAATAAATTTTCCACTTCTTTATTCCACAAAAGCAGTCTGTTACTTAGAGTTTAAAAACAGCAAATTTATCTTCCAAATTTATTATGTAATACTAGTATCCTTGTGCAAGATGCAACTATGAACAAAACTGATTGTACCTCTGTTTTAGTGCTTCAGTATTTTAAAAGTACTTCAAAATGACAACAAATAAAGTATCTCAAAGCCAACCAATGCCTCACAGAGAAAAAGACAGTAGAAAAGTTGCATAAAATATAAATAACTTATTCTTAAAAGCATTAGAGAACTCATAAAGAAACAAGACCAGAGTGTTCAAGATTCTGGGAGGGAGAAGAAACACTGAGAGTCTTGAATAGATACTTTTACCCCAGGAGTCCATTTTGTCATAAATGGACTGAGAGCTCAAAATCCAGTCTTTGCTCAGGCAGAATTGTTGCTGAAAGACAGAGGTATAAGCAAAGTGTTTGTCAGTATCAACAAACTAGAGAGAAAATTGAAAGCTTTAAGGCCCAAAATGTTCAACATATTAAACAGCAGAAAACTGGGCATTGCATGTGTATTGTTTTATTTTCAAAAAGTTTGCCAAATTCTGAAGCTACAAGTAGCAAGGTGCTAAAATGCTACGCTGATATTCTCTGTAAAGTGGTGTAAAGTTTTATGCAATTTATTTTTGCTCAGGAGATGAAAAAGAAAGCTGAGGCCAGCCAGTGAAGGGAACTCAGTTATGATACCAGGCTGTCAGTTGTAAGATCTAGACTCAGTTACACTGTAGTTGAAAGTATGTACCCTGGGATCAGTGTCAAAGGAGAAGTCTACCAAGCTTTACAAAAAGTGCAATGAAGCTCCCATTGAAATCAGTCTCTCTGTTAAGATTAAAGTGAACAGTCCTCATTCTCTCTGCTTAGCAGAGGAAATTTGAAACTATGTGTGCAGGAAAATATTATCACATAGAGTGTCTAACTTCTTTCATAACTAATGCCTTGCCTTCATCAAAACTTCCTCCTACCAAAAGACAGAACCCTATAGCCAAAAGGAAGATTAAAAAATAGCATAATAACAGAGCTGAGGTATTCCAGATATTATAGTTGGAAAGCAAATGATGGCAGATAGGAGAAAAAGGTGAATGATTTCATTAGAATATTACAATTTTGTATTTTAACTAGAAATTTTGAAAAAACAAAATAAATGAAATTATAAACTTGGTAG
>NW_016804587.1:75636-89245 GCF_001698545.2 Rhinopithecus bieti | reverse complement strand
TCAGTCTAACATTTAAGTCTCTAATCCATCTTGAATTAATTTTCGTATAAGGAGTAAGGAAAGGATCCAGTTTCAGCTTTCTACTTATGGCTAGCCAATTTTCCCAGCACCATTTATTAAATAGGGAATCCTTTCCCCATTTCTTGTTCTCTCAGGTTTGTCAAAGATCAGATGGCTGTAGATGTGTGGTATTATTTCTGAGGACTCTATGAACAGACATTTCACTGCAAAATGATCTACAGATGGTGAATAAGCACATGAAAAGATGTTCAACCACTTGTCTTAGGCTTCTCCAGAGAAAAAGGGGCAAGAGAAGATCTATCTATCTACTGTCTGTCTATCTATCTATCTATCTATCTATCTATCTATCTATCTATCTATCTATCATCTATCTATGTCTAGCTATATAAGATTTGTTATAAGGAATTGACTCACACAATCACGGAGGTTGAGAAGTCCTATGTTCTGCTGTCCGCAACCTGGGGGACCAACAAAGAGAGTGGTGTAGTTTCAGTCCAAGCCCAAAGGCCTGAGCATCAGGGGAGCTGATGTGAAATGACAAAGTCCAAGTATGAAGGCCCAGTGACCAGAGGAACCACTGTGTAAGTTCTGGTCCAAATGCAAAGGTCCAAGAACCAGAGCACTTATGTTCACAGGCAGCAGAAGATGAATGTCCCAGCTGAAACATAGAGAGTGAATTCACCCTTTCTCTGCCTTTTCATTTTATTCAGGTCCTCAACAGATTAGATGATGCCCATTTACGTTGAGCAGGTTCATCAACTTTACTCAGTTCACCAATACATATACTAATTTATTTCAGAAACATCCTAATGGAAACACCCACAAGAGTGATTCACTAGTTATCTGAGCATCCCTTAGCACAGTCAGGTCGACACATTAAATGAACCATAACTAGAAGACCCCTTGTTAACTGGGCACATGTACACATCTCCTTAAACCATACTTAATCTCCAGATTAAGACAGGAAAATGGTCATAATTCCTCCTGACATGATGCAACTGTTCTGCATACAACAAAAAATGCATTGACCTCCGCACAAGAGAAAGTAAAGTCCTTGAGTGATGTTTACTCCTCTCCTGACACCCCATAACTTTAATACTATGATGTAACATTAACAATACTTAAATACTAATATAAAGTCAATATGTTTTATTTTAAATTATAATATAATAATAGAGAAAATAAACCAAAGGCATTTGCTTTACATATATACACACACACATATTTGTGTATACACGCAACTGTATTCATAACAAAATAAGAAGGGAATACTCATGATGATGACAGTCCTCCTTTGGAAACTGGTCACACCATCAAGGCTGGCATTTCTAACTAACTTCCTCTACAACTCATTCTGTATTCCATTTGCCTTCAGCAAGCATCTTAGCTGGTTGTCATTTTTTACCTGCCAGGGTAACCAAACCTTAATTCCAGAAGGTCCTATGCCAATCATAGTCCTGCCTAAATTGGGTTGTTTTCGATTTTCACTGATCTTAATTACAGTGCACAGTCATAATAAGAGAATCCGTACAAGATTTCTAGTATTCTATACATATTCTTCCTCCCTACCATTGTAGACTCACCATCCAAATTCTTCTTGGTAGTTGGGATCTTTCATCCCAGCCAACAAAGTAATTCCCTTCTTAGCCTATTGACTGAGGCAGGAGGAGCCCAAAATTGCTGGGTGTCAGTCTTAACTTCCAGTTTGATAGAATCATTGTTGTGTCTTTTTCTGGAAAATTCCCTCCCTCTGGAACTAAGACCTCTAGGCTAGCAAAGCATAAAGTCACAGGAACAGGAAACAAAAATTTTTGCTTGTGGGTTGCTAGAGGCAATAATGAATGGTACCACCATTCCAATTTCCATCTGAACCCCTGAATCCTGGTAATCAGAGAAACAGCACTATATATTGAACCCTGATTAAACTGAATCGCATTGAATTCCATTGAAGGGGAAACCTCCCAGTGACCTGCTATAGCAAAAATACCATAGACTGGATAGTTTAAACAACAAAAATATATTTCTCATGGTTCTGGAGGTTGGGAAGTCTGAGATAAGATTGCCAGTATCACTGGATTTTGTTACGGCCTTCTTCCTAGCGTGAAGAAGGATGTCTTTTTACTGTGTCCTCACATGTTGAAAAGCAAGCACCAATAAAAGAAGCTGCGGTTTATCTTCTTATAAGGGCAATTTTCATTTGTCTTAGTCCATTTGAGCTGCTACAACAAAATATCTTAGAATGAGTAACGTATAAACAACAGAAGTTTGTATCCCACAGTTTTGGAGTCTGCGAAGTCCAAGATGAAGGCACTGGCAAGTTTTGTGTCTGGCAAGGCCCATTCCTCATAGATGGCACACCCTTGCTATGTCCTCACATGGTAGAAGGGATGAATGCTATGTCCTCACATGCTGGAAGGCATGGAAGGAACTAGAATGCTCCCTTAAACTTATTTTATAAGAGCACTAATTCCATTTATGGGGGTAGAGTCCCCATAACTTAATTACTTTCCCTTAATTACTTTCCCTCCCCTATTATCACATTGGGTATTATGTTCCAACACACAAATTTAGGGAGGACACCAACATTCAGACCATAGCATCAATCATAGGGGATCCACATTCATTACCTAATTAGCTACCTAAGACCCTACCTCCTAATACCATCACATTGGGTATTAGGATTTCCACATGTGAAGTTTGAAAGTACACAAAGTTCAGTCATAATACATGGTGTCAAAAGTTGTAATTGTAAGAAGTGTGTGTCTGGGAAGAAATATAAGGGTGATTCTAGGCACTAGTAATTTTGTTTTATGACCTTGTTTATGTTCTGGTTACATACATACATTCACTTTAAGAAAGTTATTCTAGCTTTACACTTATGAGTCTTGTACTTTTCTGAATAGATACTGTAGTTCAATAAAAATATACTTCAAACAATGTATTTCTAAGGGAAACGAGTTCTGAAATATAACATAACCATTTTGACATACTAAAATATATACTCCATGAAGCATTACATTAACTGCAGTATAGACACACACACACACACACACACACACACATATATATACACATATATATGTATTTCCATGTGTAGATATAAACTGACATAATCAATGATTGAGTCGTATGTATGTACTTAGACATGATTTCAAATGTCTTCCTTTCTCAATCAGATCCAGAGGCTAGAAAACCTAAGCAAAGATGGTAGCTATATTGTCTGCAATGGTGCTAATGAATAATCGGTTCTATGAAAATGACAAACTATCAAAGAGGTCAGATTTATCAACATAATAAATGAACTTTAAGAAATTAAAAATGTTCCCTGCTACTTAGATCCTTGATCTACCTGTTTAATATCTTGAACAAACTTATCTATTACCAGGGATTGGAACAAAGGAGATGATAACCAAATAGAGAAGAATTAATTCCATTTGCAGACAACCTCTTCACTGTTGGAAATTGCAGATAAATGTAAAGTACAAAATTGGTGGTTCATCAGAGAGTAAATGTTCCAAACATTAACTTTCTAATAAGGTCGTGATAAATCTTGATTAAAGACATGTCAAACCAGTTGCTTATTATTTAAAAGAAAAGAAATCTAGAAAGAAATATGTATCCATTAACATTGAAATTAGAAAATTCAATACATTCTTAAAACCCAGGCAATTAAATACTTAAAGTTGCTTTTCATAATAAAAATTGAAAATGTCAATTCTATAATAAAGAGAAACCTTATTTCTCTCTGGTAAAAACTTTGGCTCCAGATAGCCATTGTTAATTTTCAAAAGATGAAAAAAAAAAACTTACAGAAATGGAATGTATTATGTATCCAAATGATGTAAATGACAAATCTATTCTGTGAAATTCAAGAAGAAACCAAAATTATGCATGCAAATACCCACACACTCACACACATACATCCTTACACACATTAATTATCTCATTAATACAGTAGTAAAGCTAATCTGAATAATAATGACAAGTTCCCATGATTATAATAGAGAAAAGGGGGGCTAATAAAATCACATTTTAAGATAGTCATGTACCTTTCTGTGACAGGAAGCAGGTTGAATTCTAAGGGCTAGTAGGGAGAAGAAGAATTAAGAGAAGCCATACTCTTTTCTTGGGTATAAAACCAAGATCCCTATGAGATAAACAGACACACACATGGATGTGTCTACGCATACACAGACACACACACAAACACACTTTGTACATCACACATTACACATATATTACGTGGAATGAGAGTTTGTCTCAAATGAAACTTTCGTGACCTGTTGAAGCTTTCAAAACCTTTCAGTAGAAAATTACCCTAATTTGAAGGGTCTGCTTCCACAGCAGTGGGGTCTCTGATTCTCTACTCATAATATCTACATCCATTAGACGGAAAACTCCTTTTGAATGAGGGAATGATTCAACATATTTATATCGGTTGCTATGGCCTGAATGTTTGCATCCCACCAAAAAACTGTATGTTGAAATTTAATACCCAATGTCAGGGTATTTGGTTGTGGGGCCTTTTAGAGACATTTACATCAAGAGTAGAGTCTTCATGAATGGGATCAGTGCCCTTATAAAAGAAGCTCGAGAGATATTCACCTGCTCCTTCTGTCGTGTGGGTACACAACAAAAAATGCTGTCTATGAAGCAGGAAATGACCAGCACCAGGCACTAAATCTGCTGGCACCTTCATCTTGAACTTTCTGGTTTTCTAAAACTGTGAGAAACAAATTCCTCCTGTTTGTAAAATAGCTTGTCATTGGTAGTTTGTTATAGAAGCCTGAATGGACTGACACACCAAAGCGTTAGTAAAGATATCATCAAAGTAATACATACGTTAAGAGCTAGAGTGTTTAGAATGACTCTAGGACATGAAAATGATAATTGGACAGAATTGACCTAAATGCATCATCACACCATAAAGAATCTCCCCAGGAGAGTTCAATATCTGATGATTGCTGGCACCACTGAGTTCACTAAATTTTTTAGTGTCTATTATGTACTAAGCACTGATCTAAGCATCAGGGCTACAAAGATAGATCAAAGATAGATAATACATAATATCTCTTACCCTCACATTTTTCTAGTCTATTAAGTAAGATACATGCAAACAATCTTAATCCAGATAATATCGGGATTGTGTCGGCAATATATATGTGCACAATATGATCGTGTGCCTCCAAAAGTAAGAGTAATGAGAGATACCCATTAGATTTTGCAATTAGATGGTCAGTGGTGATCTCAGCGTAATAACTTCCTGCCATAATGGGATAAGAGTCACATTATAATGAGTTGAGAAAAGCAAGATCAGAAAATCATGACAGAAAGTTCTGATTATGGACAAGAGCAAGAGCTGAATAGGATGAAGAATTAAGAGGAGGAATGTGTGTGTACATGTGTGTTAAAATGAGTGCCGTCTGGATATATTCATAAATTTGGAAGGAAAGAGTTGAGTGAGAAGGAAGAAGTTTAAAATAAGAAGAGAAAGTGAATCTGTGGGATATATATGATCTCAATATGTTTACCATGCCTGCTCTTATTTGTTTACTGTATGCCACTAGACCAACATTGTAAGATCCTAGAATCCAGATACACTGTATGCTTCATGTATATTATTACATACTAGTGTGGTGTCAGACTCATGACCTGCATTTAAGAGATATTTGGTAAATATAAAAGAAAACGATTGGCTATAGAATAGCATGCAAAGTAGGAGGTAGAGATGATGTTGCAGAAGAGTTTACCTAATTATAAATTATGCACAAAACTAAAAACAAAAAATTCTCAGATGTGAAAATAAGCAACCATAAAGACAAAACTTTTATAAGCAACCCTCAAGCAAAATAGGAAAATGTGAAACCTCCATTAGAAAATATTAATAAAATGAAATAATTAGAATATTAGATATAAAAATCTATAAAAGGCAACCAAATGTATACTCCATGGACAATTCATAGCATTGAATTATTTCATATTTGAAAAAATAATGGATGAAAAATAAAAAGTGAACATTCAACTCAAGACACTAGAAATAATTTTAAAAATAAAATGTGTGATGGAGAAATTAACACGCACAAAAGCAGCTTGTCTTTCCACAGTGGCTCACTCGTGTAATCCCAGTGCTTTAAGAGGCCGAGGCAAGTTTGTGGCTGCAGTGAGCAATGATTGCACCAGTGCACTCCAGTCTGGGCGACCGAGTGAGACTCTCTCTCCATAAAAAGGGAAAAAAAGCAACAAAAGCTTTTTTAAAAAGCCACAAATCACAGGTAAACCCCCGCATCCCCAAGGAAAGACACACATTTCTTCAGGGTGGTTTGAAAACCAAAAAACTGGACAAGAAAGGCTAAACAGTTGACTATTCATTTCTGTTTTATTTTGTTTATGATGGATTCTAGCTCTGTTGCCAGGCTGGAGTGCAGTTGTGCAATCTCAGCTCACTGCAACCTCTGCCTCCCGGGTTCAAGCAGTTCTCTTGCCTCAGCCTCCCAAGTAGCTGGGATTACAGGCACGCACCACCACGCCCAGCTAATTTTCTTTCTTTCTTTCTTTCTTTTTTTTTTTTTTTTTTTTTTTCAGTAGAGATGGGGTTTCACCATGTTGGCCAGGATGGTTTCAATGTCCTGACTTCGTGATCCGCCCACCTTGGCCTCCCAAAGTGCTGGGATTACAGGCGTGAGCCACTGCACCCAGCCTTGACTACTATTTTTAAGTATACAAATATTTTAAATATTATTAAGTATTTATAGTTTGAAGTATTAATTTAAACATTACTTAAGTATTTAGTAAACTATAACTTACTATAAAGTGGATATTAATTTGTCTATAATCTATAAAATGTGCATAATTTTCCTAATCTATACTATGAAAATAAGTTATTATTTGTCTTTCATAAGAATTCACATTTTTGTAGGGAGTTCAAGTTGTAATAGCATAGGCTTAGTATCTTTAAAGTTACATTCTTCTCTTTTGGCCTTAGATGGATTCATAATTCATTTAGTTCATGGACCATCCTCTTTGACTTTGGGTCTTTCAACAAAAATGTTGGATAATGACAAGCAAAAAGAGCCATTAGTCTGTTACCTACAGTTTGTGTAGTTTCTTAAATTGTTATGGCTAAGAGAGAGTATAAACATCTGCTGATAGTCAAAGCCCTATTGTTTGATGTGGAAATTAATGAGGGTGGTGTGGGTTTAAAATAGTTTCTCAGAGAAATAAAAGTGAAAAAATTCATCTGCATCCAGGCACAACTAAAATTGTGTTGGGGATCATGTATTTTCAAAATTGTGATTATACATAGCTATCTCGTATTTATTCAGCATTATTCATCCACAAACCAAAATACATTTTTAGGGAACTGATTTAGAGAATTGATCAGTTTTCCCAACATTTGCAACATAAACAGCTGGGCCATGTCTTTGTTTGACGCACTAGTGACCTCATAGCCAGTAGGTTTTTCATTACTTTGCCAAGGGGCTGCAAACTCAAATGCCTCTGCAGGTCGTCAGGTAATCTAAAGAGACAATAGACCATGTGTAAGAATAGAGGACATAATGAGATCTATATGGCCCTATCAAGAATTGTGTTCCACCTTAAATCATGCAAATCAAATGTTCTCACAACAATGGAGTGAAACTGAGAAGACCATTGCTTACAGGCTGTATAGATTTGAATGGTCAATCCCATGCTTGCTAGGTATGATGCCTTGAGCAAATTATTTAAACTCAACTTCATTAAAATTGGGCTAATAATGCTTCAAAGTCTCCTCAGATTCTTGTGAGCATTACTCGAGTTAATACCAATTATGTGCTTAGAATACCGGGTCAAAGTAGGTACCATATATGGGTTTTCCATGATCCTCATTTTGGGCCTCTTCTAACTTCCTAAATGTTAATTTAACATTTATTTCCTGGTTTCAAAACTTAAAAGTGCTAAGCACTTGAGAATATTCTGAAATCCAACCAGTTTTTAGATGGAGTACTCTAACAGGTCCAAGTACATTGATCTCACTGTTATTTATAATAAGAGGTAATTAAAAATCACATGAATTTCAAACAGTGGAGAAATAGCTATTCAACTGTAGCAAATCCAAATAATGCAGAATTAATCTACCATTATAAGTGCTCTTCTACCCTGACCTGGCATGGTGGTTGATTCCTGTAATCCTAGCACTTTGGGAGGCCAAGGTGGGCAGGTTGCCTGAGCTCAGGGGTTCGACACCAGCCAGGCAACACCATGAAACCCCATCTATACTAAAATACAAAAAATTAGCTGGGCATTGTAGCGTGCGCCTGTATTCCCAGATACTCAGGAGGCTGAAGCAGGAGAATTGTTTGAACCCGGGAGGCAGAGGTTTCAGTGACCCAATATCACACCACTGCACTCCAGCCTTGGGGACAGAGCCAGGCTCCATCTCTCCTCCTCCATCCCCCCCCCAAAAAAAGTGCTCTTCTGAAGAGTGTGCAAAAATATGGCATTCTTTAATGATTTGTCTTTAAACAAAAAAGGCAGAAAGCAAACATATATACATTGTATGACTGTGTATATGAAAATACACACATAGTAGCTGAAAATAGTTTTTTTTTTTTTAAATAGGATTGGGGATAAATTTGAATTTTCTATATTGGGCACATTTCGTATTCTTGGACTATAATACTGTTACAAAATTGTATTAAAACACGAGGATTTAGAGCAACAGGAGCTCTCAATCATCGTTGGTGGGAATCCAAATGGTATAGCCACTTTGGAAGACAGTTTGTCAGTTACTTACAAAACTAAACATAGTGTTACCATACAATTCAATAATCACATTTCTTGATATTTACACAAAGGAGTGGAAAACGTTTGTCCATACAAAAACCTGAAAGCCTAAGGGAAATGCAGATATAATGGTAAAAGGGTACACAATTTCAGGTATAAGATGAAGAAGTTCTGAGGATGTAATTTATAGCATGGTGACTAGAGTTGATAATATTATATTGTATACTTGAAATTTGCTAAGAGAGAGTAGATCTTAAGTTTCCTCACCTTATACACACACACACACACACACACACACACACACACACACACACAAAGCATACCTATGCGTGGTTATGGAAGTGTTGATTAATTTGATTGTAGTGATCATGACACAATGTATATGTATATCAAATCATCATGTACAACTTGAATACGTATAATTTTCATTTGTCAATTAATATCTCAATAAAGCTGGGAAATAACTGCACAGGAATTTTTACAACAGCTTTATTTATATTTGTAAAACTTGGAAACAACCAACGTGTCCTTCAATAAGTGAATAAACAAACTGTGATGCATTCATACAGTTTAGTATGAATGCTTTAGTGACAAAAAGGGATGTGCTATCAAGCCATGAAAAAATATGGACCAATCTTAAATTCATATCGCTAAGTGAAAGAAGCCAATCTGAAAGTGCTACTGACAGTTGAGGTGGAAGCTGATCTTCCTAACACAGCTCTGGAATACCAGTCACAACTGGAAGATGTGCAGTTGAGAGTACCAACACCTAAGGGGAATAAAGGAATGGCTGCATCTGACCACACTGGCCACTTGCCATTCCAGTTTATACAGAAGCATCCCAGTGCTCACTACCAAAAGACTGTTCCTAAATAAATAATATGTTCATGACTGGGCCCAGTGGCTCACACCTGTAATCCCAGCACTTTGGGAGGCTGAGGTGGGGGAATCACGAGGTCAGGAGTTCAAGGCCAGCCTAGCTAACATAGTAAAACTCTGTCTCTACTAAAAATACAAAAATTAGCTGGACGTGGTGGCACACACCTGTAGTCCCAGCTACTCAGGAGGCTGAGGCAGGAGAATCGCTTGAACCCGGGAGGCACAGGTTGCAATGAGCTGAGATCACACCATTGCACTGCAGCCCCGGGCGACAGTGTGAGACTCTGTCTCAAAAATAAATAAATAAATAAATAATGATAATAATATGTTCAGCCTGGGAAAGTTAGGCTCATTGGAAAGTTTTCAGCACACATGATTCTGTTTCAATTAATTACGAAGTGATAAGAAGCAGAGTGAGTTGGTTATTAACCAATCCTCCCATGCACAATTAAGAAAAGTTGAGTAGGCTACAATACTTATTCAATTACACAGAACTCTTCCCTTTCAGATAAGGAAGGCACCTATTAGGGAAAAAAATCTACAACTAGGCAACCTAGGCCTTAAATTTTACAAAATGACTAACCATCAAAGATAAACCCTATTTGAAAAAAATGTACAAAATAGAAAGATCAGAAGGATTAAATTGAATTTTACACTAGGAGAAATAAATACAATTCAAGGAAGAAATATGGAAGAAAATATAATTAGACTACTCAAGTATATTTGGGATGATACCAATTTCATCAATTAAAAAAAAGGCAGGATTTTATATAAAAGCAAATATAAGAGAACACATGAGAATGTATAGAAATTAAACATCACCAATTAAAAGTTGGAAATCATTAGAAAGAATAAAATATATAATCAAGAATATCTCTTGAAAATAGAGTTGAAAGGCCAGATGTTGGGGTTCAACATGTAATCCCAGTGCTTTGGGAGGCCAAGGTAGGAGGATTGCTTGAGGCTGGGAGTTCAAGACCAGCCTGGACAACATTGCAAGATCCTGTCTCTACAAAAATGTAAAAAAATTTGTCAGGGATGGTGGCACACACAGGTAGTCCTAGTTACTCAGGAGGCTAAGACAGGAGGAACACTTGAGCGCAGGAGTTCCAGACCGTGGTGAGCTGTGAATGCACCACGGCATTTCTGCCTGGGTGATAGAGTAAGACGCTGTCTCTTAAAAAAATAGAGTAAAAGACAAAAAAANAATGTATTATGTATCCAAATGATGTAAATGACAAATCTATTCTGTGAAATTCAAGAAGAAACCAAAATTATGCATGCAAATACCCACACACTCACACACATACATCCTTACACACATTAATTATCTCATTAATACAGTAGTAAAGCTAATCTGAATAATAATGACAAGTTCCCATGATTATAATAGAGAAAAGGGGGGCTAATAAAATCACATTTTAAGATAGTCATGTACCTTTCTGTGACAGGAAGCAGGTTGAATTCTAAGGGCTAGTAGGGAGAAGAAGAATTAAGAGAAGCCATACTCTTTTCTTGGGTATAAAACCAAGATCCCTATGAGATAAACAGACACACACATGGATGTGTCTACGCATACACAGACACACACACAAACACACTTTGTACATCACACATTACACATATATTACGTGGAATGAGAGTTTGTCTCAAATGAAACTTTCGTGACCTGTTGAAGCTTTCAAAACCTTTCAGTAGAAAATTACCCTAATTTGAAGGGTCTGCTTCCACAGCAGTGGGGTCTCTGATTCTCTACTCATAATATCTACATCCATTAGACGGAAAACTCCTTTTGAATGAGGGAATGATTCAACATATTTATATCGGTTGCTATGGCCTGAATGTTTGCATCCCACCAAAAAACTGTATGTTGAAATTTAATACCCAATGTCAGGGTATTTGGTTGTGGGGCCTTTTAGAGACATTTACATCAAGAGTAGAGTCTTCATGAATGGGATCAGTGCCCTTATAAAAGAAGCTCGAGAGATATTCACCTGCTCCTTCTGTCGTGTGGGTACACAACAAAAAATGCTGTCTATGAAGCAGGAAATGACCAGCACCAGGCACTAAATCTGCTGGCACCTTCATCTTGAACTTTCTGGTTTTCTAAAACTGTGAGAAACAAATTCCTCCTGTTTGTAAAATAGCTTGTCATTGGTAGTTTGTTATAGAAGCCTGAATGGACTGACACACCAAAGCGTTAGTAAAGATATCATCAAAGTAATACATACGTTAAGAGCTAGAGTGTTTAGAATGACTCTAGGACATGAAAATGATAATTGGACAGAATTGACCTAAATGCATCATCACACCATAAAGAATCTCCCCAGGAGAGTTCAATATCTGATGATTGCTGGCACCACTGAGTTCACTAAATTTTTTAGTGTCTATTATGTACTAAGCACTGATCTAAGCATCAGGGCTACAAAGATAGATCAAAGATAGATAATACATAATATCTCTTACCCTCACATTTTCTAGTCTATTAAGTAAGATACATGCAAACAATCTTAATCCAGATAATATCGGGATTGTGTCGGCAATATATATGTGCACAATATGATCGTGTGCCTCCAAAAGTAAGAGTAATGAGAGATACCCATTAGATTTTGCAATTAGATGGTCAGTGGTGATCTCAGCGTAATAACTTCCTGCCATAATGGGATAAGAGTCACATTATAATGAGTTGAGAAAAGCAAGATCAGAAAATCATGACAGAAAGTTCTGATTATGGACAAGAGCAAGAGCTGAATAGGATGAAGAATTAAGAGGAGGAATGTGTGTGTACATGTGTGTTAAAATGAGTGCCGTCTGGATATATTCATAAATTTGGAAGGAAAGAGTTGAGTGAGAAGGAAGAAGTTTAAAATAAGAAGAGAAAGTGAATCTGTGGGATATATATGATCTCAATATGTTTACCATGCCTGCTCTTATTTGTTTACTGTATGCCACTAGACCAACATTGTAAGATCCTAGAATCCAGATACACTGTATGCTTCATGTATATTATTACATACTAGTGTGGTGTCAGACTCATGACCTGCATTTAAGAGATATTTGGTAAATATAAAAGAAAACGATTGGCTATAGAATAGCATGCAAAGTAGGAGGTAGAGATGATGTTGCAGAAGAGTTTACCTAATTATAAATTATGCACAAAACTAAAACAAAAAATTCTCAGATGTGAAAATAAGCAACCATAAAGACAAAACTTTTATAAGCAACCCTCAAGCAAAATAGGAAAATGTGAAACCTCCATTAGAAAATATTAATAAAATGAAATAATTAGAATATTAGATATAAAATCTATAAAAGGCAACCAAATGTATACTCCATGGACAATTCATAGCATTGAATTATTTCATATTTGAAAAAATAATGGATGAAAATAAAAGTGAACATTCAACTCAGACACTAGAAATAATTTTAAAAATAAAATGTGTGATGGAGAAATTAACACGCACAAAAGCAGCTTGTCTTTCCACAGTGGCTCACTCGTGTAATCCCAGTGCTTTAAGAGGCCGAGGCAAGTTTGTGGCTGCAGTGAGCAATGATTGCACCAGTGCACTCCAGTCTGGGCGACCGAGTGAGACTCTCTCTCCATAAAAAGGGAAAAAAAGCAACAAAAGCTTTTTTAAAAAGCCACAAATCACAGGTAAACCCCCGCATCCCCAAGGAAAGACACACATTTCTTCAGGGTGGTTTGAAAACCAAAAAACTGGACAAGAAAGGCTAAACAGTTGACTATTCATTTCTGTTTTTATTTTGTTTATGATGGATTCTAGCTCTGTTGCCAGGCTGGAGTGCAGTTGTGCAATCTCAGCTCACTGCAACCTCTGCCTCCCGGGTTCAAGCAGTTCTCTTGCCTCAGCCTCCCAAGTAGCTGGGATTACAGGCACGCACCACCACGCCCAGCTAATTTTCTTTCTTTCTTTCTTTCTTTTTT